>NC_056726.1:1233955610-1234190610 GCF_019279795.1 Protopterus annectens | reverse complement strand
GTGTACATTGGCCAGACTTGACACCTAACAAGCAGCCACGCCCAGTATGAGTCCCACAGCAGCAATGTCTAATTTACAGGGCAATGGGCGGAATAACCAGATGTGTCGTTGCAAACCAGTAAATGACACCAAAGAAGACATGGTCGCAACACTCAACTGTATGCATATAAGTCAAACTAATTGGCATCACAAGGTTTTATTGCTATCCCCACCCCGACCCAGGGGTGTGAGTGTCCAATCCTACCCCCAAATGCAGGGTATATATACACAGCTGTCGCTGTAGAAGAAATGGCCAGCTGTGGACCTTCCCATCAGCTATCCTGCACATCCCTGGACATGTCCCCTACTATCAGCCCCTATGTGTGGCCCAATAACACCACTTACCTATCGACCCTTGTTGCATTCATAGCAATGTTCACAGTCACAGACACCCTCCACACAACTATATTGGCAGAATCTGGAACCCCCAACCCAGGTGTATTACCGCAGCTATCCCAGACTGCACATGTAAATAACACATGAAGGGAAAACCCAAGCACACTTGGATCACCACCTGGTGAAGTCCACCACCCCCCAACACTCCATACCCCTACACCAACTACTGACACTGACACCTCCTATCCTGCCTCGCATACATATCCCAACACCCTGCAAACCTGCACTATTGTTCCCCCACCAATCAGTCGAATGGCCTACTATACAGTTAAGATGTCCCCCCCTCCACCTACCCACCTACACCTCCACTATTCACATCTACTCTACAACACAGGTATGGCATAACTAAACCTAACCCGAATACCTGAGTGTAACCTATCCAGAAATACTAAACTGGAATCCCACATAACCTTACACTGACCTTTGTAAACAGTCATACCTGACATGTACACCTGACTTAAGCATGTATAATACCAACATGTACATGAAGCAGAGTGGAGGTATGCGGCAGCAAGTGGGAGTACGCCTGTTTGGGCGGCAGTAAGCAATGGCCACACTGGTTAAGCAATGTGGAGGCCAACCCAGTGTAAGATACTGTAATCAGAGGGCAGCACGTCTGAGCCTAGCACACACCAGCGCATACCCGCCCACACTTTGCCCACAGTGCTTTAGGCATGCCACAGCCCTCATTGTGGCCATTAACAACATAATCAGCACTCCCAGGTCCCCTCCCCCCCACATACTATAGTCTAAGTGAGTTATCATGAAGGCATGGCATATATACAATCAGCTGCTGTTATCACAAACACATCATCTGGCACAGTCAGTCAACAGTGTAGGAAATGTATGTAAGTATGTACATTAATACCAGAAAACATGTGCACAGTGCTCAGTCAGAGTATTCCGAGCAGTCTATGAGTATCAATGAACAGTGCCTGTCCACGCATACTGTGAGAACAGTAGTCTTGTATAATACTGAAGAGAGGAATGGAAAACGGGGCACGACATGGGGGCATGTTTCATCTGTGTAAGCGGGAGATGAGGCTGGTCTGGTGTGTGCACAAACCACTGCTTCTCAAAACCCTGGCAGGATGCTACCAGTGGGAGAAACAGTGTAGACCAGCGAAGTGTACTCATGACACAATAACAAGTCTGTCCCTGCCGGGACCCACCATTCTTTATGGGTCACAATGATGTTCTCACCAGTATCAGAGGTGGATGAAGGGAAGGCTTGAACGTACATGGACTAAATGGATGAAGAGCCTGCAGAAGGTTGCACTGAGACAGTAATATGGAGGAGTACCGAGACGTGCTGAGAGGGAAATGTGTATAGGTGTGGTAAGGCAGGACTAGTAACTGCAGAATGGATGGATGCTGTGTATGTGGAGCTTGGGGGCCTGGGAAAGGGAGTATGGGTATGACATTAATGTAGAAATATGCAAATCACGCAGAACTGCAATAGTGTAGTAGTCAGAGCATCTGCCTACCGCACATGAATTCTCGGTTCAAGTCCCACTGTAGCACATTCTATTTTCAGTGTGAAATCGGTATAACAACATTGTTTTGCTGTATAACCTACTGAATTACATTTACACTTGCACAGGAGTACTGAATTACACATAGCCCATTCACTAGTCAAAAGACATGAGACAACACACAGATATGTATACACAGACACCCTTTAATGGTGTATTTTACAGTAATGTATGCCATTACTGACAGCACATAGATCTGCACTTATTTAATCAGTGAGGAATGCAAGCCCACACAGAAAAGTAGATGCAGACAGTGTGGATATATAACATACAATGCTGTCCAGGCCAGGCCTGGCAATTCGTACAACTGTGGACAAAGGATTTGCCATCAAGATATGTAACAATAAACAATAACAGATGTAGTTCAGCAGACGCCAGTCGCACCCCATAGTCAAGTCCTAGGGGGACATTTCTTACCTGTGATAATGTCTATGTATCTTTCACATGTATGGACCCTGACCAACAAATGTCATGGGAGTCCACGATATGACTGGGATGATAGCAGGAATGCTAACAGTATATTATGATAGGCCAATACCGAACAACCCCTAACCGTATCACAGCAGTACAAAGCCAGCCATATATGTGGAGGACAGAGGCAGGAACACAGGGCCATACTCATAATATTGCTGTTTCACACCCTGCACATTGCTGGTGTTACAGGATTCATTACAACATACCCTTATGCAGGAATAACAACAAGAACACAACTGGAAGTAGCCATGTCCTGGTAGCACACAACAGACAGATTGCCGGGGATATATCTAGGACAAGCCTTGTGTGGCGCACAGGCAAAAGCAAACAGACAATCCACTGGCCATCACGTGGATAGGCCCACTGTTGAGAGCTATGCAGACAGACTGTATTCCATCCTAAACTACTATGTAAATACAAACACTGCAAGACCAGCAATATACAAAGCACATAACAACACTACTCACTCTGTCTGTAGGTCTGGAACTTCTTAAGATTGTGTAGTTGTCCTGTGTCTGCAAGCCCCACTGTAATAGGTACTGCAACCTGCCATTTGTAACATTGCTGCCCACATACAGGAAGGATGTCCTCCATACTGGGAAGGTGAAGGGGCAACGCCCACATGAGTAAGCAATTTATAGTACTGGGTTGCCATGATGATGGTTAACAAAATCACTACACAGCAGGCTGCACGCAGTCAGCAACTGTTGCACACTGACAGAGCCCATCACCTGATCATGTGCATCACCTACAAAAGCCATGCTGAAATCCATTCAAACCAACTCATTCACTCTATTGAAGAGGGAGAGAGAGAAAAAAAAAAAACAGAAAAGGAAAAATAAAACGTACTTATAAAATGGAATGGGGAACAAATTGCAACAGGCCAGAACCGGGAAGGCGTCACACCCGTCCAAACACTAAAAAGTATGTAAAACATAACTGTGTGTAATTTAATGTAGTATGAGGTATTGATTATTAGGATTTATGATGTAGAATGTTTGATATGTGCCATCTGTAGTTGTCCCTGTAATGATGTCCCGCTGAACAACTGCTCTGGACAATACTGTCTGTCCCTGTAAGCAGTGGGGCATACCCACCAACTGTGCAGATCAGCAATGAATGACAAAGATGTCAGCTATAATATCTGTGTATGTTATGTTAGTGTGGACAATAGCTGTTAGTGGATGTACTGCCGTCATGATAGACACATGGGTGTCAGAGCACACCACTTGCAGAACAGTCATGTGAATGTGTAATGTAGCATGCACAAATGCCATAGGTGTGTAATAGGCATGCCAGCACTCTCACACCATAGTTACCACCCTAATGTTAGGATGTGCTCACATGTGGCACCTGTCTGTGTTGCAGCAAGGCAGAACAGTGCAGCTGTGAATGAAAGACGGTTACAGAATACAGACTAGATGTCTGTATGCACTCCACATATCTGTCTACAGACACTCATATAGACATAGGTATATCCACAACGTACAACATATATCTACACATATATGTACATAGATGTATATTTATACACGTATATATAGTGGCACTGACAAGGGCATGCAGGTGAAATAGTCTGTAACAGGCCAGCAAAGATAAGTGTACCTACAGGGGCATGGCTGCAAACACATAGCACAAAGTGTGGTGCATACACATAGCACAAAGCTTGGTACAATACAACACATGTCCCAATGGTAGGTAAGCAGCTGACATAATCATTGCAGTCTGTGAATGTGTTGTTGTAGCTGATATGGTGGGGGAGACATATATGTGTATTAAGAACTATGGTAACCCTGCTGTATGGGTGGCTCAGACCTGTTTCCATCCTTATGTCTTCCAGGAATCATGTTGCATAGTCGCCTTCCCACTTTCAGTGCCGCTGAAATGGCTATCATCATCAACCACCTGGTACAGCACTATGTACTTCATTTTGGCCAGACAGCCCATGACTAGCAGGAGAGGACCGCCCTGTGGAATGAGTTAGTCCACAGGGTCAATGATGTCAGACTGCATAACCGCAGCTATGAGCAGTTCTGGCATCATTGCACTGACCTGCTTGACATGTATGTCTGCGTGCAGCTGCCGTAAGGGGGACCACCTCACAACAGGGGGGCAACCCACCCATCCACCCCTCACCTTGTGGAGGAACTTCTCAGCAGCCTAGTGGCACCTGTCTGCCTCCAACATCAACACGTGGCAGGGCACATCTTGGAGGTGGATACCAATGACACACCAGCTGAGGAGCATGCAGGTATGGCCCCAGGGCACATCGGTACACCACACATGTGTATGCATCTGCATCTGTACAGGTACTTCATGCAAACCTGAGATGCCATATATTTTGTCTGCTGCTGTGTAGTAGTAATAAACTGTTGTGTATAAGCTGTAATATTGTGTAATTCTACTGTTGATGTAACATAATGCTGCACTCACCCATTATGAACTCCACAGCTGTGGTCACTGACATCAGCTTTCTCACACTCCTATGTAGGTCCCTCCAGGATACAACAATGGCAGCAGCCCGTAGCCGGTGAGGATGGTTCGTGTTCATGCATGATGATAAACTGAGCATGTAATAGCTATGGGCTATCTCCCATGTACACGTCTAGCACACCTACCCATACTGCATGCCATACACATTCACATTTTGTTGCTGAGAAATGCACTGCATCACAGTAGAGACCATGCTGGGGTATCGGAAGGGTACAACAGACACATGCAAGATAACTAACATCCTGTCAATGTGCAATGTGTCCACAGGGATGTGACATGTGTCAGGACACACAGCCTACAGTAGGAACATGAGTGACTCAACACCACCATGGCTGCATCTGCACACAAGCAGGTTAAGTAAACATTGTATACATAACCCTGACCCCACAGCACTCATGACAGCAGAGTGTGCACTCCAATGGATGTGCACATGAGTAGACCTTGCAACCATGCAGAGGTCTGGGACATGTGTAGGGCACCCCTCACAGCCATGGTAAGGTCCACTGGTTGTCAGTGTAATATTCATGTACTGGTAATACATGCACTGCTGATGTTGTGATCTGTAACGTAGACATCAGGCATCCACAACTGATAGCTGTTCACATATCATCCCAAGTATGTGCTGCTGCAACACACAGGGGCTGTAAACATTGGAACTGACATAACCGACACAGTACTACAAATGCATCAATGGTTTCTACACCTGCGAGGTATGGTGCACAGTACAAGGCAGGAACAGGCCACAGTAACACTTTGTATGGGTGCAGTGTTAAAACGGGGAGGGGCTATCACCTACCAACAAAGCCCATGCCTCACACACATGTATACTGCCACTAGCATGATGTCACTATAGTTGCATTGCATGCTGTTCAGCTACATGTGTAATGCAGGTTGACAGAAGGGTAATGGGAGGACTGTGTGTACAAATGTTGTGCATTTCCACATGTAGGAGTGTGGGGTGTGTGTGACTTGGTTGTGTAAATTGGTGCAATCTAGTGGAGTGTGGACAATGCATGTCAGATGTGTGTGTGTGTGTGTGTGTGTGTGCATGTATGCACAGGCGATAGTGGGATTGACCACATGGCGGTACTTCCCCTTGGGATTGTGCTGTACATGGAGTGAGACATGGGACACCAGGACAACCTGTCAGGTATGTGAACACAGGACAGCTGATAGCATAACAAGGTCTGTAGCATGGAACATGCATTGGGAGGTGCAGTACATACCAGGTATACATATCATATTGCCAGCAGCAGATAGGTAACCGGCTAACCACATATGCAGCACTACAAATGCAATAGGGAATTACCACAGCACATCACTGAGTGTATCCAGGTAGTACTGTCATCCACATGATGGGTCGCTTGTGCAGCAGATGTGGCCTGGACTGAGCAAGACTGTAGTATGAGGCTCTGATGTGTGACATATGTAGTGAATGTAGCAGTCCCAACCATATAGGGGCCTCGTACACCATTACTGCCCATACACATGGTAATACATGATGACAGCAGTGAGGCCATGTACAACCTACTCCACCCAGGTCAGGGAGGCGATGGAGTAACAGGTCAGGTGTGGTAACTACATGTGTAGGCATGGAGAGTGATGATATGTTAATGGGCTGTATTGATGCGTGTATATTAGCAAGTGACATGCAGGAAGGGGAACATATGTAACTGACTGTGGGACTGTCTGCAAACTCAGGGAAGGTGAGGTAGTAAGGTGGCTGTCAGTATGAGTGTGTGTGAGTGTGTGTACTGTTATGCACTGCTGTACAGGTCTTAACATGTGTATTTGTTTCCCCCACAGGTGGCGAGGTGGGTCAGGGTCCCTCCTGCATGCATACTGAGGTAGGTGTGCCTACAGACACCGATGATGATGAAGGTACAGGTGAGGCACAGGTGGGGTTGACAGAGGCCAACACTGCGCCAACATGTGTCATCACCCTCCTAGCCACCCTAAGCCCACACACAGTTACAGTGCCCCTACAAACCCCATCACATGTGGCCATAGCAGAGGGACAGTTAGCGCTTGGTGGTAATGGCCAGGAAAGTGTGGTGTCCATGCCACCTGTGTCGGGTCACAGTCGGCATAGTTGGATGTCTGGAAGGCCACCACTTGGCATATGTATCGTGGTGCTCATGGGAGGACCACAGGTCATCCTGCCCCTGGCAGAGGTGCCACAACTGGTACCTCCAGGAGCATGTTTCAGGCCATAATGGAGGCACAGGCACATATGGATATGCATTCCAGACAGGTCCTGAGGCTGCAGAGGTCTGCTTTTGCAGCTGTAAGTGGCAACCTCCATGAACTCGCTGTTGCCTTCTGTGAATATACTGAGGTCATGGATAGACAGTGGGGTGAGATGGTTGGCCTCCTCGACCATGGTATGTCTGTGCTAGAACTTGTGGTGAGAGTGGTGTGATGTCCTCGTGTTTGTAGGCCAGAGACACCAGCAGCTGGTTGTCAATGTGGATGTGCGAGGATGCACAGCCTCTCCCGTAGTGGCAGTACCAGCCCCAGCACACCATAGGGGCTGCTGTCCACACCACACTACAGCAGTACACATGCATGTGGCTGTGGCCAGGCCCAGGTGGGACATGGTTCAAGCAGACATATGTCATCATCAGGGAGAGTAGCACCTCAAGGTCTGTATCTGCACATGCCCATGGAACCCCTGGCAGGCACAGTCAGCATGTTCATGGCCGGAGGCACTGAACTGCATACCCTGCCAGGTATGGTCTGCAGCTGTCCAACATTACCCGTATTGGGCAGCCACATGGCAGAACTGTATGCATGCATACCCACACACTATGCACCCACACTTAGGGTGACCCCATACCGACACACACCACATCACCATGCCCCAATCAAGGAACCACACCCCTCACCCACACACATGGTGACACATGTTTGGACCACCCTCAGCCTCTGGCACACCTGCAACACACCCTGTGCATATGATGATACCTGTGCCACATCTCTGTCATCCATAACATCGATGCAGGGACAGGCTAACATGGTTCTGATGCATACAGTGACTGTAATGGGGTGCCGCAATGTACCACAGTGTAGAATGTAGTCAGGGGTAATGTGTACTGCATGCATGTCAGGTAGTGTAGCCATGCAGCTAGGATGACATTCACACACCCTGTGCATATGATGATACCTGTGTCACATCCCTGCTATCCATAACATTGATGCAGGGACAGGCTAACATGGTTCTGATGTACACAGTGACTGAGATAGAGTGCCACAATGTACTGCAGTGTAGAATGTAGTCAGAGGTAATGTGTACTGCATACATGTCAGGTGGTGTAGCCATGCAGCTATGATGCATCTCAGCTGTTGGTAACACCAATTGATATCCCCATACTGTCATCCATTTGTGCTGTAGGCATACATGTGTCAGCAGGAGGATGGTCTGCAGTCATATTCCACAGGGGTATATCAGTGTGGTGACATCATGGCCGTGACATATGTGGTGTACAGTTGCACACATGCCACAGGTATGTATAACAGTTATTGGCCGTGCAAACATGACCAGTGGCCCACTGGTACAGGTATAATCAGCACCCTTATGTCAACCTATCCACATACACACACATCCTGACTTGGCGACACTGTGTCTAGACCCCAACCCAGGTATGCAGTGCTACTGAACTGTGTGGATGTCATTGCACATACAACACCATCTGTAGGGTGAGGTGTGTACCAGGTCACATGCTACATGCAGACCATCCACAGACACGTACAATATGGTAATGGGGGATGTAATGTTTGTATATGGTGAATACATAGTGTGTGATATCATCATATACACATTGATCGACACATAACGGGAAGACACACATCTTAGAGACCTGGTTGTATAGTTGCTAACTGACTATTCCATGTGTTCAATGTGTTACAGGTAGGCTGCACACAGCACATGTGTAACTGGGCTGTATCCTGTAATCTGTTACCTGTATGGGTGATTGGGACATTGGCCACCTGAGAGTGATATATGGGCCATATACCAGGTGTACCATGGTGTAAAGACAGTGTACACAGCACCCACATTCCCCACTGGATATTGTACACACTAGAACTCATCTAGATAGTCTGACATACCAACTATCACACAGTGGCCATGACGCAAAAACAACTCATTGCATATCGCAACAGTGGTACCATAAGGATATGCATGTGATGCACATGCCACAGGCATAGTAGGGTGTTGCATTGCATTGCCACACCTATGGGCGACAACAACAATATCCATACTACTGTGTGGCAATGTGTATTGTAATAGGAGTATGTGGACTCGGATCAGTGTACCCTACAGATATGCACACATGCACATATACACACACGTGACAGACCTCAATGGCATTCCCATGCCTACTGACCCATTGGTGCAACACTGTTGCGCTGGTACTGCAAGGCACATATAGCTGTTATGGAGTAGAGTGTAACAGGCTACAAGTTACTTTAATGGGATTGAGAGGCATCACACACTATATGAGTTGTACAAATAGGCATTCCCCCCCAGCCAAACACGTCCACCCTGCAATACACTACCAAGTGTTGGTGATCCCATAAACAGGGCCAGTGACAACATGGGCACACAATGTTACCTGTACTACATCCCAGCTGCATGATGTCAGGCTGTTATTGGTAACATATCATGCAGTATGTTCTGGCTCCCATTGGGAATGTATTATGTGGATGCCATCAACATGACAGGCTTCAGATACACAGACACAGATATGCAGATACAGGTATACATATACATAATTATATATATATGTACATATACATGTGACTACACATACACACGCAGTTATATCTACAGTACGAAACATAAGTGGTAGGTGCACACAATATGGAACAGCCACTATGCCTACAGTTGTCCCCTGAATGACTGGACACCGTATGTGCCACCCATACAAATGACAATCGTTGCCTGTAATATACACCCACAGAGAGGTCAAAGGTGAAACAACACCCACAGGTTTGCTGACATGGTAACCTGTCATTGTGTACTATTACAGTTCTACATGCCATGCCATATAGCTGTTCAAACACTGACAACTATATCACCAGAGTGATGCTACAGTGGACCAGTTACACTCATACAGTAGGCTGGAAAGGTTCACAGCTGTTGCTGTCCAGGCCAAGCCATTTACATTGTACAATAGGAAAGACACACTGGGCCACAGGATACCTAACAATCGACAGTATGTACTCCAGGTGTGTAGTTCAGCGGCCTCTATCTACACACTGTACAAACACAGTAGGTGGTATAGACGTCTTATGACCACATGGGTTGTAACTCCTACATAACTTTGCATAACTGACACCATCACGTGCACACCAACACACAGAACAGTTTGTATGGCAGGGGGCAGTAATCCTGCAGTACCCAGATCCATGACAGTAATGTGTATATAGGTGAAGTATATGGTACTGTACATCCAGATACCTTAAGGCAGCTCAGTCCTGATAACCCCACATTTTGTAGCAGCCTAGGTCTTTTCTGGTGCTCCCTCCTAGACTCAATTATACAGGGCCATATACCACTGTTACATACACTGGGCTCTGCAGTGCATGAGGGCACACATGTATTGTGTAGGTGGCACCCACACATATATGGCCCCAGCCCCACCATATGTGTGGGGGTTACAATGGCAGTGGACTGATGGCAGACATGGTAGTGTGTTATACTCCCAGCCCACTATGGATCAACCACTGACAACATGACATATGTGCACAGCTTGGTATGTAGGTGATGGACAGAGGCTGGAATACAGGCACATATGTGGACAACTATTGCCATACACTATGCAAGGTGCAGGTGTTACAGGATAGTCTGTAACATACCCTAAGTCAGGGAATTGATAGTATGGATGGCCATGGATGTAGCCATGTACCAGTAACATGCAACACACACACTGCCAATGTATTATCTGACACAAGACCTGTGTGGTGGACAGACAAGACATGATAGGCAAAGCTCCATCCAGCATGAGGATAGACCCACAGTTGTATGCTATGCAGATGGACTGCATTCCATGGCAAACTAGTATGCACACCCACACCCTGTAACACCAGTACTGTACAAAGCATAACTCAACTCCACTTACAGTCTGTCTGTACTTCCTGATCCTCGTACAAATATGTGGCTGCCCTGAGTGTGCCGGTTCTCTTGTATGGGATATTGCTACATGCTGTCGGTAGCACTGCTCCCCACACACAGGGATGGATGCCCATTACATAGGAGATATAATGGGACCACGCACACATGATGTGGGGATCAATAGTGGGTAGTTGCTGTGACAGTGTTAAATGGGTGTAGTACACATGTGTAATCATATATCTGGCTACCTGGATATGTATAGGTACATATATTCCCACCATACTTCCTGGACATGAAGTGTAGGCCAATCCCAGCTCGTATGTTTTCAATGTCATAGTTGCAGGGGATGTCAGGTATCTCTAGCAGGTACACTAGTAGGCTATTGCTACTGTCATTGGGATTGTCTTCACAGACATGGTGTGTGTGGCAGGTCACATCTGCTCATAACATGTGTGCCATTGGTTACTGAACTACATCCAAAGGACATCAGTATACAGTACTGCTGCTAGCATGTAATGCCGCTGTGGACTGCAGTAGAGATATTGGCCAATATATGTGGGGGTCTGACACAGTCTGTACATTCCAGAGGTATACACATACACCCTTAGTGCTACACATGTATACCATGCCTGACAATATGGAAGTGGATGGCCATGTAGGTGGGTATAACACATGATGACAGGTATATAATGTCCACCATATGTCATGCATTCACACACCACTGCCTGGCCTGTAACGGTATGACCGCTGGTACATGAGTGCCATGGCCACATACTACACAATAGGTATTGACATACATCTGCACTGAATCCCATTGCCCTGTCTGATATACATGACTGTTAGGGGAGGTCCGGCAGAGGGACATCTGGCTAGTATCAGCACATGACATCCCACTGGGTAGGTACACTCAGCTGCTAGGCATGTCACAATGCACTGTGCAGTCTGCAGGCAGACTGGCTCAATACTGGCCTACACCTCCCAAGGGGAAATGCACATGTACCTGCATATACAGCAGGCTCCACATGCATATCACAGCACAGGGTAGGATACACCTGTGTGACAGTGCATATCCACAACCAATGTGAACACAGCCACATATGGTTAGCTAGCATGGTATGACAGTATATGGACTATGTGTTCGACACCATCCTTATATATGCCATTTACAGACTGCCCCACATATACTGGCCTGTTACACAGTTTGGTCTGATGGCTGTATGTGGTATGGGACACGTGTATTTATGGTCCTACAAACATGTACGCCACTACAGTACCATACAGTGGGGCAGCATGTAATATCTGATAGTTGGGGAGCTAGAATAATGTCATTTACCACGGTCTGTACATGGGCTAAGTTACATATCAACACTACACACACTGTCGACATTCACCATAGGTACACAAACCTCAGTACTGTATGAACATCCTCAGAATGTGCAGGTAATGTAATGTAATGTAACCCCTACTGTACGTAACATGTGTAGCAGTCAGCTATATCAGCGGCTTGTTCTCAGATACAATGCCACAAAGTATGGTGTACAGCACATATGCACCACTTCATGCACGATATATGTACAAAGGTTGACAGAGGTGTGGCTGGGAGCACATACACAGGGCCAATACTGACATGTTGCTGTGATAACCACATACATTTACTGTTGTTACAGGGTTGTTGCAACATATGTCCTTTGAGGGATATGATGTCTGTGACTACCACAGCTTTCTCCATCTACTGACTGCAATCCTCACACTACCTTCAGCAGTCGACAGCTAGATGCTCTGTGGGTGACATATGCAACCATGGACACAACACTGCCCAGGCTGCAGATGACCCTGCAGATGGAGATTCCCCATCAACATGGAACTGACATGGCAGATACTGAGACATGTACATCAGACATATCCACACAAATACTGTGAAAGCAGCATTACTCCAAATGCAGTATAGCGGCACTTACAAGCTGTAGTCAGGTCAGGCACATCCACCTACCATTTGATGCACTGTTTCCACAGTGTATGTTGTTAGAGGTACACCGCAATTCATCTGGGATGCTGTTTGGCACAGAATAGATCTAGTTCCTGCTCACAGTGGGTGACAAGGGCAAACACCACCATGATGTTCCTGGGTATTGGAGTGTGTTTCCATACAACTGGTGATGGGGATGTTACCACAGCTGTTTCACATGCAATCAGCTAGGTGAGGGCTGCTATTCGTGCAGAGGGCATCAGCTGATCATGAGCATTACTTACATTACACATGCTGTTGCCTAAGCAAAGCAGGTGTAGGTCTCCACGTCCACCTGAGAGGGGGTGGGGGAGGCAGACAGAGGCTAATACATGTCAGGGAGGGGTAGAAGGGTAAAACTGAGGCATGGTTGTGTCACACAGGATATCAAACCCCTGACGACTATGTAGTGCTAGCACAGTTTGCTGCAATTATTGGATGCACCACATGGGTTACCTGTTGTGGAGCACTCAGAACATATATGTGATGGTGAGTGACATCTGCAACAGGGATACAATAGCTGTACAGTAGGTGACATACACGTGCCTGTCGGCATGAACAGGTGTCAGTGTCAACACAGCCACACTCTTACAAGGACACACACACATTGACACACGTGACAGGGCCAGGTGTACAACTCATTGGTTGTGAGATTGCCACATCACATCACTGTGCAGGTATCCCATGCACCACACAGGTCATACGGGGGCTGTACGGGTGAAGGGTATGGGAAGGTGTCTGACATCAGACAGCATGCTGCAGTATGCCCATGGGGGTTGTAGGGAGTGTGGATGTGAACATCTGCAGTATACAACACACACACAAACACACAGGGTGCCACTACTGACATGCATGTGTTCATATCTGCACAGATGCGTGGTGTTCGACTGCACCAGACAGCTGTCCACGGCTAGGTGATGCATGTACCTTGGCATCAGGCCACATGACGATGGTCTGCATTGTGGCTCAGGGATGTAGTGTCTGCATTTGCCCACACAGGTGGGTATTGTATCCCCCATCTGGTCACCTGAGTGACTATTGTGTGTGGGCAATGCTGTGCATTGCTTGCCATGTCTGTGTTCCTTTGTACATGACATGGACTGCACACCTCCCATATGCATGTACAGTGACATGTGGAACTGTACCTGTGGTGTCCGGCCCATGTTGTGAACACAGATTATCATCAGATGTGCCAGCTGCCCACCTGTGGTGGGAGCTGGTAATGGCCAGCAGCTTTACCTTGCACCTACATGGTGTGCATGCTATCAGCATTCCTTGGTGTCAGTGGCATCTGTCCATACGGGCATGTTGTCAGGCATCGTATGTCCATTGTGGGTCACATATGATGGCACCACAGGTGGTGCAGTTGTCTATTGGAGAACATGGGGAAGGTGCACTGTCTGCACGTATGTGCATATTGGACAGATGGACTGGGTGTCATGACCTCTGTGGCCCATCGCTGTCACTCCATAGTTACTATCGGTGGCCAGTGTGCAGTGTACTACTCACATTTTGGCTGTTACCTAGGCATGTGTGTGTGTGTGTGTGTGTGTGTGTGTGTGTGTGTGTGTGTGTGTGTGTGTGTGTCTGTGTGTCTGTGTGTGTGTGTGTGTGTATGACACATGGGGTGAGAGTGTGCTCTGGGTAATAATGGGGTTGCTAACTGTAATTGCCTGGCCTTGATGTCACATGTCTGGGTATAGCTGCACCCTGGCCTCTCAGCCATATCACATGTGTTAATCCTGTACAGTGGACACTGTGATATATAGTATGCCACCATATAAGAAATATGCAAAACCTGCTCCACATTTGCCACAGGTGTCACACAGTCACAACCACCTCTACACAGGATAGGGTTACAAACACAGACTCCCACACACACCTGCCATGTTTGGGAGTAGAACCCCTACCTAACTAGTGTATGACACTACAGCACTATGCAGTTTTAGTATGCGCCACGGATATTACTGGGGTAGTCCTTGCCCAAAAGTGTATTTCACACTGACTGACATCAGCAGGATTGCCAAAGTAGGGCTTTGAAATGACTGCGAGAGACTAGCCTAAAATGCATTGCTCCCTACACAAACAGTGACACACACAATACATCCCGAACTGGCATGTGTGGGGATGGAACCCAACCACACGTCTAATTAACAATACAGCAGTATGCAGTTACAGCATGTGCTACAGAGATTACAGGGCTACAGCCTTCCCAGGAGAGTATTTCTAGGTGGGTGACATCGGCAGCCTTGCCAAAGTTGGGTATGTGAAATGTAAGGGGTGTCAGTAACTTAAATGCATTGCTCTCTACACAGTCAGACATGCATGCATACACACACAGTTGGCAGGTCGGGGGCTAGAACTCCCAACTAACTCCTTAATCACACTATGGCCATACAATGTTATGGGACGTGCTACGGAGATTACTCAGCTACGATCATCCCAGAGGTGTATTTCAAGTTGCGTGACATCAGCAGCCTTGCCAAAGGAGGGTATTCGATCTGTAAGAGATGTGAGTAGCCTAAAAAGCATTGCTCTCTACACAATCAGTGACAGACAGACATGCACACATACTCACACACAGACTCACACATGCACAGTTGCCACATCTGGGGTTTAACCTCCTACCTAACTACATTATCACACTACAGCAGTACGCAGTTACAGCATGCGCTACAGAGATTTCTGAGCTACAGCTTTCCCAGGGGAGTATTTCTAGGTGGGTGACATCAGCAGCCTTGCCAAAGTTGGGTATGTGAAATGTACGGGGTGTGAGTAATCTAAAAGCATTGCTCTCTACACAGTCAGACATGCATGCATACACACACAGTTGGCAGGTCGGAAGCTAGAACTCCCAATTAACTCCTTAAACACACTATGGCCATACGATGTTATGGGATGTGCTATGGAGATTACTTGGCTACGATTATCCCAAAGGTTTATTTCAAGTTGCATGACATCAGCAGCCTTGCCAAAGGAAAGTATTCAACTTGTAAAGGGTGTGAGTAGACTAAAAAGCATTGCTTTCTACACAGTCAGTGACAGACAGACACGCAAACACATATGCACACACAGTTGCCATGTCTGGGGTTTGACCTCCGACCTAACTATATTATTGTACTACAGCAGTACACAGTTGCAGCCTGCAGTATGGAGATTACTGGGCTACAGCTTTCCCAGGGGAGTATTTCTAAGTGGGTGACATCAGCAGCCTTGCCAAAGTTGGTTACGTGAAATGTAAGGGGTGTGAGTAACCTAAAAGCATTGCTCTATGAACAGTCAGGCATGCACGCATACACACACAGTTGGCAGGTCGGGGGCTAGAACTCCCAACTAACTCCTTAAACAAACTATGGCCATACAATGCTATGGGACGTGCTATGGGGATTACTTGGCTATGATCGTCCCAGAGGTGTATTTCAAGTTGTGTGACATCAGCAGCCTTGCCAAAGGAGGGTATTCAACTTATGAGGGGTGTGAGTATCCTAAAAAGCATTGCTTTCTACACAGTCAGTGATAGACAGACCAGACATGCACACATACACACACACAGACTCACACATGCACAGTTGCCACATCTGGGGTTTGACCTCCTACCTAACTACATTATCACACTACAGCAGTATGCAGTTACAGCATGCACTACGGAGATTACTGAGCTGCAGTTTTCCCAGGGGAGTATTTCTAGGTGGATGACATCAGCAGCCTTGCCAAAGTTGGGTATGTGAAATGTAAAGGGTATGAGTAACCTAAACGCATTACTCTCTACAAGTCAGTGAGAGACAGACACACACACGAACAATGACACACACACAGTTGCCATGTCTGGGGTTAGAACTCCTGCCTAACTAGTTTAACACACTACAGCAGTATGCAGTTATGGGACGCACCACAGAGATTATTAGCCTACAACTCTCCCAAAGGTGTAATTCACATTGGATAACCTGAACAGGCTTGTCAGGGTACCACTATGGAGTGGTCAGTGTGTGCATGGCCCATACACCATTCATGTAGGGGTGACACACCACAGGCAGCCACATACGGAGTCATATGTCACAGGTGTGTGTGTAGGGAAACTAGCTGACTATGTCCTTGTACAGCCATGTTGCACAGCTGGCACGTGGACCACATAGTTTGTGGTGCTGGCAGGTACTGATCGCTAGTAACTGCAGTGTGTGACATCTGCAACTGATGTGTTTGGGGCCCTTTGGCTGTGTGCTTGGTGAGACAGGCATGGATGGCTCCTTGTCATGGTCACCCTCTTCCACACATCTATATCCATCTACCTTTGGCGTATTATGGTGTGTTGTCCTTACATATATGTCTGTATTCCTATCCGCTGTGAGTGCAAGGCATGAGTGGTGCATACTGACATGTGTCTGCAGTAACTATTGCAACTGCTGGATTTGTCTGGTCCACTGGTGTTTGCATACATGGCCTTCATGTGTTTAAGTGTGTGAGCATGCCCAGTATGACCTTTCAGTATGTTGATGATTGACATTGCCTTCATTTCTCTAAGTGTGTGATCATGCCTAGTAAGGCCATCTGTTATGCATGTGTGGAGCATGTCCGATGGTTTGTACTGCACAGCTGGCCTTTGTGTTGTACACCAACAGGTAGCATGCTGTGTCTGAAGGGTATCCACCGATCATTTGGCAATTACTGTTGCAACATGTCTGCATAGCAGGGGGTACACCTGATTATTTCTATGTTTCTACACATGATTGGGGGGGTGCACCTGACTGTTACTGTATTTCTATGTGAGGTGGGGGGCACACCTGACAGTTATACAAATTTGCTAGGACAGTACTGGTATGTCCTGTAGTCTGATTCTGTCAGTAGTCTTACCCATCATGCTGGCTACACCACACCAGTGTACTTCAGTTCTTATCTTTTGATTGCATACACATTCGTTTCTGACTTCCTAGCTGTCACAACTGACATCCCACTACCTGGCCTGCTGTGGTCTGTCCATGTAGGCCTGGGTGGGGGTCACCCATACCACTCATTCAGAGGCCATAGTATGGCATTTGTTTGTGTTTGTCTACACCTGTCCTGCTGACTGTGACTGTTGTTGGGTATGTGACCCCCCCTCATGACTGGCATGTGTGAGTCACTTATCTTGTGGGTGTCTCAGTATTGCGGGTGGTGCTGCAGGGCTGCCTATGTCAGATGCATGTAGTACACGGCTTACACATGGTTAGGCACAGGTAGTGTAATGTTTGGCATCCCTTTTACTGTATGTGTGAGTCAGGGAGAGGTGCTATTCCCTGGGTCCCTCCCGTGTCAGTGTATGTGCTATGTGTTGCCTCTTTGCCAGGGTCAGAGCATACTGGGCATGCCTCCTTCTGCCTACTGGGGCAGGCTCAGGTTGTTTCTCCTCTGAGTCACTCTGTGCCTGTGCAGGCCTTGGCATTGGTGGGGGCTATATGGCCCTGCCCCTTGCTGCTCCTGCTGCAGCTGTTTCCACAGGATTATATTGTGTAGCATGGCACATACAAGGACAATTTGGGTATATGTAGTTGGTGAGTACTGCAAGACTCCACCGGATGTGTCCAGGCACCGGAACCATGACTTGAGCATCCCAAACACACGCTCTAGTATGATTCTTGTTTGTGCGTGTGCCTCATTATGGAGTTCTTGTTCGGGTGTGTGTGCATTTCTGATGGGTGTCATCAGCCACTGCTCCAGTGCATATCCAGCATCCACCACTAGGTGACCATGTGGGCTGTTCCCACTGGCAAATTTCTGGTATAGCTGCATCAGATGCCAGATGTGGGAATCGTGATAACTTTCAGGGCAGCCAGCACACATGTTCAGTATCATGCCCTGGGCATCGCACATGACCTGGCAGTTGATGGAGAGGAAGCCCCTGTGGTTGATGTAGACCCTACCCTGCTCACCAGGTGGTGCTTTGATGCATATGTGCGTGCAGTCTATTGCACCCACTACTTCAGGGTATTTTGCTATTTGGTGGAAGAGACGCATACTGCTGGCCAGCGCCTCACGGGTGAGGGGGAAATATACGTGCTCACTGACGTGCTGCCATGGCATCCAGGAACTGGTGGAGTATCCTGGATGCTGATGCCTGTGAGATCTCCATCATATCCCCAGTTGGCCTTTGGAAGTTACCTGTAGCTAGTATTCTTAGGCCTACACATATCTTTATTTCCACTGGGATGGGTTCCCCTCTGTTAGTTCTGTGTGTCAGGCATGGCCGGCACAGCTCAACAATCTGCTGTAGGAGGTCCCTGTCAACCCTATAGTGCTCCACTATCTCCAGCTCATGTAGCCCTTGGTAGGTCACCCTGGGTCTGTACACTCTTCTCTGTCTCCTCACTGTGGGTTGGTTGGCAGCATTCCCATCCTCACCACCTTCAGCCTCTTCCACAAGTTGTATGATAGCTATTGCAGCCCCTAACATTTGGCTGTTGTGAGTGTTAAACGTTCCCCGCTTGTTTACACCGGTGGTGTAGGGTGTGGGGAAAAAAGGAGGGGTAGGTGTTTGCATAGTTTATAGTGGCGTTCTGAGCTGGGCTGGTCTGCTGCCTGTGTAATTGGCTAGTTCCGATCCGTTTCACCTGACAGCAAACTTAGTACCCCTTGATTAATGTCCTACTGCCGCTTTCCCTTCCCATTACCCTTCTGATTCATCCCGAGGGCATGCCGCGCAATTGGTGTATTGCAATGTGCACACTGCTGCTATTTCCTGGGTTCACTTCCTTTATCTTCCTGTAAATCCTGTTGCGCGGCGTGCACACCTGCTTACACTTTGTCGTACATGCTGGGCAGGTTTAGACACACCTTCTGACTTTGCTGTGCTAAGCTGAATGCAACCCCAAGGCACAGGGCTCCAGTCCACTGACAGTATGCCTGACACTCCCACACATGATGTCACATACCTCCTAGTCTTACACTCAGCTATTCATACTCATACACTGTTGGGACCTGCCTCACATGCTGGGCAAAACCGGGATTCACTATCCTTCCCCTCATTTGCATAATATTGCCTGCTAATGCATAGCTACATGTGTCAAACTGTGCCTCCCCCTTTAGCAACCCCTACTCACTGGCCAGGTTGTCTTTTGCCTGCCATTGACTTGTATGGTGGAATACTGATTTTGTTAGACTGTTTGTTTTAGGTTTATTTTCTTATTTCCCCGCCAATCCCGTTTGCGTGCCACTGCCCTATGCTTCAACATCTGTAATCGGCAGACATATCATAAAAGTTGTATTTTGCCATTTGGCATTGTTTGCAATGCCATTAGCCTTCTACTTGGCCATTGGCATGCTTCCTGAATGATATGCAGCCTTTATTTGGAGCTGTCATAGCTCTGTTTTGGAGTTTGCGGTACCGTACTAGGTTACTACCCGAGTACATTTCTGCATATTAGGCTAGTCCTGCATGCCCTGATTCCTGCTTCCTGGATGGCAGATTTACCTCATTTGCATGGTTTTCACCTGCAAATTGGGTGATTTGCATATGGGGTCTGGGGACGTGCAGCACTAGTGCTACAGTGCTCACGCACACCAGATGTGCATGTATGTGGATCGCTCGGCCGCCATATTAGCAAAATTTCATCTTACACTAATCATGCACGCCTTGCAAGCTTTTGGGAATCCTGGGGCTTGTTTGTGCCATAGCAGTAAGTAAAATGTGCTCACCCACCCAAAATAGGTCCAGTCTAATTAGTGCCCTAGCATTAACTCATGTTTGTTCTCCCCTCAAACAAAATGACAGGCTAAGGACCCACTGTGCTAGCAAAACATCTCTGAAATGGTTTGACAACCTAGGTCATGCCTTTCTTACACTTTTAAGTAATGCATACAGATTAAAATGTGAAAGCCATTACTTCACATTTATTCTTAACTACATTCCAGCATATGCATTATGTAGGTAACAAAATGGGAACATACCTGCTAGAGTACAATACTCCTCTCTAGAGATATACTGTGAAGAAATATGTTTGTCTTAGTGAGTTCAACAATGTACTAAGTCTCTTCGCCATTAGTTTGGTTAGCTACACATTTGCCTTTTTATAATATGTTGTTAATGGATTGCATCTGTCTTAGTCTGTGGTTCAGATATGCTAACTACAGCATAAGCAGGTTAATTGCATGCTAATCAATCAGTCATGTGAAGGTATTCAACAAGATGCAAAGCATCCATTTAGACTTAATGCTGTTTTTTCCTAGGGATGTCACAAAGTCTGAACTACAGACATATTTACAAGGTAAGTCCTGAACATGTACTGTAATGTATAACACTATTATGGCATGTACTTGTATTTCATCACATGGTACAGTAAGCAGGTAAAAGGTGGATGATGTGTACAGAAAGTCAACTAACGTGACAGCAGAGAATTATTTTACTTGTCTGTGCCCATTAGAAAGTAGTAGTCTTCAGCCATGCAAGATTCACACATTCATGAATCTCCAAAGTACTGGTGATCAATGCATGGTCTCAGTTTAGCATTGTATGTTTGTAATGGAATATTTTTATATAGACAAGTTGTGCCATAACATGACCTCAGCTTGGTCCACCCCTTTGAAAGAACAGTGTACCCTTGCATGTACCATATCAGGAATTCATCTTTGCTCTCACGGCCAAAACAGCAGTGTATGCTTTTTTGTGCCATCCAAGTTGGCCTTCATTTGCTGACAACTGCATATCATACTACTTCCAGTTAATATATACCCACAATGTAAGGTAAATGAGATAGATTGGCTTTTACACTGCATATCTCTGAATTCTGGTCAGATAACTGCTGAATGGCCAAGAACTCAGACTGGTGTAATTTCAAGCAATAGTCCTAACATGTTGTGCAATCACTAAGTTCAGTACATCCATATCTGCTTCATATAATACATGTATAAATAACGGCTGATGGCTTCATATCAGTTAAAATACATTATGGAAGACTGTTGTGTGATGGCTAACTTAAAGTTGTTTGCTGCCAAGCTGTTTGTGTGGCCAACAGGGATAAGGCACCCATCCTGTTTTCTGAAAGTGCATTAAAGTGAGATTTGTAATCCAGACCTCTGCAGACATAGCTCCTGTGTAGTAAAAAACTGCATTTCCCCATTTTTCTCCTTCTGTCTCACTTTAGTGGGTGTTGGGGGGGCAATGTTTGCATGATGCGCCGCTTAGCACAAACAGGTTTGGCTGTGCTAATCAGTATTACATGTAGAACAGCATTGCGCAAAATGGATGACTGGACCACCCAGGTAGCAGACAGGACCCAGACAGCCAAAAATATAAACCAGATGCTTTCTATTAATGTAATTGCACTTCACACAAATCTACTAAGTGCCGTTGCACTGCTGTTAACAGTGAAACTTAACAATGAATACTAACTTAGGGTATGTTATAGAAATTACTCTGTGGCAGCAGGTGTTAAGTGTAGGTCTAAAGTCTAGATGGTCCTGAGTTTGAGTACAATGTGTACAGTCTTTGTTTTACTGTTGTGGCATTGCAGTATTTATCAATGAACTGACACATAGAGAAGGAATCTTCCAAATTTCCTGTGGCAATAGCTGTCAGAGCAGGACTAACATCCATATGGTCCAGGGTTCCAATACAGTGCATGCCATTCAATTTTAATGTTATTCCAATTCACATTATAGTCACTTTCATTTATAGCAGTTGACTTAGCATAACTATAGAATATTCATATGACTTAGGACTGACACAGTAATATTGTGTCAGTTATGTAATTATTTATGAATCTGTGTATTGTCTAGTTAATAGCAAAAGTATGACTGTAGGTATAATGTGTACTATGTTCAGGCAAGTATATTGCTGTTATGTGGCTTTGCATCCACTTCTCATTGGACCATCACAGTTACAGAATTGCCTGTATCTCAGATAACATAGAAATTGCACTAGTTACCAAACTTATGCATTGCTTACCATCACACAAACACGTTGCACCCTTGCATCCTGTTTGCACAATGGTATGAGATGCGCAACTTTTTCAAATGTTGCCAAATCAAAAGGTGCACCCTCTGAGTACATACAATAAGTGGGAAAATATCATTCTACATTAGTTTTGCTCTGTGACAGACATGGAAGGCATTTCTGGACAGGGTTTGAGATTTATGCCTCAAAGGTGGCGGTGTCCAGGAGTCCAATGTGTTTGTTGGACTCCTAGTGAGTGACCATGGGCCCTGGCTCCTGCAGAGGCACTATAATGGCTCATAATCAAGGACAGAGATATGGAATAGTCTGTCCTGGGCTCTAACCAGTGCTACTGGTATCCCCCGCACTGGTGAACAGTGTAGGAACTACTACAGAGACCTCAGGATGAGAGGGAGGGATACCATTGACCATTGGCTCTAGGAACGTCAGACTGGTGTCACCCTACAGATGTGTAAGTATGACTTTCAGACATTATTTGTAATAGTTTAAAGCTGCATATAATCAGGCTTGGTATTCATTATGGTATTCTGTTCTATTTTTCCCAGAGCTGAGACAGATCATGATCTGAATGTAAGAGCCCATGAAAGTAGATTGGCAAGGATGTGAGCACCATGTGGTATGTATGCATCACAACAGTACTGTTATTGTACCATTAAAAGTTAGACTGCTTAGTAATACTTCTCAACTGTATAGGTTTTACAGAATGTTCAGTTTGTTGCCTCATAATTTTTTTTTGTTTCTCATAAACTGTGTTTTTCTGGCAAATCTTAGCCAAAACATTGCGGACTGCAGTCAGAAAATGACATTTGGGAACACAGAACACTATGGTAGTAGAGAGTAGTCAGCAGTTGAGAGTTCAAACACCAGAATTACCAAATGAACAAGTACTGTTATGTTTTCATCTCTGTTACACTGTAACAGCAGACCTCTCTAGCAGTGACACAAATGGCCTGCTGGAAAATGTAATTAGTAGAAATGGAGCCTGCATATGGGCAATATATGCACATATCAAGGATTGCTGGCTGAAATCTAAACTGTAGTATGCATCTGTTATTAGCTAGGTATTCAGAAATGTTTGTACTGTTTAAAGTAAAGGTAACATAATAGAGTGAAATAATTGTATCACTGTTTGTACGTCACTTATGATGTTGCTAAATTTCTCCCATTTTTCTCTCTCCCCATCCCTTATGTTTTTTTTCTTTTTTTCCACAACACAGCAGGGTAGGCCTGCCCCACAGCAGCCACTTGCCTCCACTCCACCGGCTATGGCATCACGTCCCAGCACATCAGAGACACAACCTGGTAGCACTCCCTCTGCTGCTTATGCACTACCTGGGCCCTCAGGTAGTTCTGCCCCATAGGATAGACCAGTGGTTCCCTCCGGGAGCAATGACAGAGGTGGTGATTTTATCACCCGCTATGAACTGCCAGGGTTGGTGCATAGGACGGTGCGCCATACAGTTGGTGCACACCTATACCAGCTGGAGACACTGCTCTCCATCATTGCTCTGAATATCACAAGAAGATGCAGACGTCAGACACTGCAGTCATCAGCGCAGTGAGGTGACAGCGATGACAGTCCACTGGGTGAGAACTCGATTCTCAATGTCTCCAAACTGGACATCCATGAGCTCTTGATGTCCCCCCAGCCATGGTGTTCACTCCCCCTTGTGTCCTTCATCATTCCTGTGTCTCATCTGGTATGTCCTGTCTGACTGCCATTGCTTCCCATACATATCTAGTTCCTTACCCCAACATTCTTCGCTCTCTGGCAAAAAGAAAAATGGGCAACTGTCCCAAAAACAAAATATAGATATATTGCCCCATGCATAGCTCTCCATTTCACACGTGTCTTTATAACACCCTTGATTTGGTCCAATTGGCTAGACAACATGATTGTGTTGTGGTCACTTGTCTCTCTGGAGGTGATGGTCCAAATTCAGCTAATATTCTTCATATATTATCATGTCTTGCTGTTGCAGAAATGAATAACTATGGTTCTTTCCTACACCCTTCCTGCACATTCCTACCATCCTTTCACTTTGTTTTTCCCCTGCTTGCTCCTCCTTTCATCACGTTCCTGTCTTCCCCATTTCTTTTCACTAGAGAATCTGTGCATGATGGTGCACAATGGTGTGCATCGTGCAACAACACGCACCTACAGCAAAAGCAATTAGAGCTGTTATATAAACCTGTATTTGAAACCACTACCATGTTCCACAAAATGATGACACAGATTCATAAGTATCCCAATTTATAATTGTTATTTATACTTAAACATATGTGAAACTGTTACATACACCTGTATTTGAACCCAGTACTATATTAACCAAAACAAGGTTGGATCAATGCATTAACAGATGGTGCTATAAAATCATTTGAATAGCAGTTGTATTTTACATACTAAATAGAAAACTGCAGACTTCACTGCTGTTGTATACACCTTTAGCTGAATCTTTGACTGCAGGTAGTAATTGACTTCAGGCAGTAATACGTTCCTTTTTTGGCCACATAGAACTGTTTCCAAATAAAGCTGTAGTTAATATTATTCACTACTATTCTCATTTCTGTTATTTATTAAAATTTGTATCTGCCTTGCTTAGCGAGGCTGCTTGATGTGCAGTATGGCACACATGCTTTATAAAAATAAATATGAATTGCACACTAAGGCTTTAAAGAGCATTAAAGTCTATCATGCAATGATGCTTCATACACAGCTGATGTTGAAAATATGACATTGGTGACATAAGAAACAAGCACTGTGGAGTACAAAGGGAAATATAAAGATAAAATGTGACAGTTAATACTGATTGTATAAAATATACCAACTAATGAACTGCCTCTGTGTCTGGATGGGTAAATGCATAGACCTTCACTGGTTTAACCTTTCTTATTTAAATGCCATACAAAGAATAAACAGTGCTTATAGCATATACAGTAAACTCTCAGTTAACCAGCACCCATGGAGATTGGTAGATGCTGGATAACTGTAGTTTCTGGTTGCTTGAGAGTTGCTATTAAAAATAGGCCTGACTAATACTGTACTCTAAGCTATTTGTTTGTTTTGACTTGTTCTCAGTTTGGGGAGAAAGGGAATTTATTCCTATCGTCTTTTTTAAAACTCTAAAACTCTAAAAAATGTAAGGCATTTTTCTGCAGGGGGAAAACAGAAAGTGCAAAATTGTATCTTATTTTTTGATAAGTTTTTACTGCTTGCTTGAGTTCCAGTTAACGGAGAGTTCATTGTACAGTTTTCATGACAGTTTCCTAGATGGATTATGTGTGTGTGTGTGGGGGGGGTGTAGTCAGTGGCCATCCAAGAAGAAATTGTACTGCTGTGGCACCCTGCAGTAAACAGCAAGTCAGTTACATGTGTTTCTTCTACATCTATCTGTATTTCGTGGTTAAAGGAGCTGACGTATGCTTCATTTCCACAAGGAACACTCATACTTGTTGAGACCATGGGTCTGCACCTAGTGTAATTAGCATTTTAGTTTATGGCAAGACTATTAGATTTAAAAAGGGCTGATGATGTCACACTGCTGGGTGTGCATACAGAGGAGGTTACATATATGGGTAGTAGATATTCTGCAGTTGGCATTACAATTGCATCACCTGCAGTTGGTATTAATGATGCATATGAGTGTATTGTTTAACCTGGATCACATTGGTTTCATCAAGGGCAATCATGCCTACTCAGCCTGGTGGACTTCTTTGAGAAGGTCACCAAAGCAATGGATGAGGGCAAAATCATTCACACTGCCTACCTTGACTTGGCCCAACCATTTGACACAATACCCCATTCAGGCATTGTTGACAAACGCAAGCGGTAACATACAAATCCATATGTCACCCAGTGGATAGCTATCTGGCTCACAGACAGGACTCAGAAAGTTAGAATTAGGGAGTCCACCTCTACAAAGAGGCCAGTCACAAGTGGAATCCCTCAGGGATCAGTCCATGGACTTGTCTTTTTTGGCATTTACTTCTCAGAAGTCAAGGCCAATGTCATTGGTCTCTGACTGATTAAATTTGCAAATGATTGCAAATTAGCAGCCATCACTGAATCCCACAATGAGACAAATGTTCTGCAGAAAGGACTGACACAGATAAACAACTGGTATCAGAGCCATGGACTAAAACCAAATGCCAAGAAATGCATAATAGTATCCTTTGGGAAGTCATCCATCCCTGGTAACTATCATATTGACAACACACCCCTTAGAGCTGACTCAGTAGTCAGGGACTTAGGAACACACACAGATAGTAATCTAGCCTTTGATTATCACGTCTACAGTGGTGAGGAAATCCTTCTATGTTGCACAACTTATAAACATTCTACATCCAAGGAAGTCATTGTTCCACTATATTCAACATTCATTAGACCTAGAATTGAGTACAGTGCCCCATTTGGTATGTACCTAACCAGGCATATCTAACAATCGCAATGTCCGCAGAGGTTCCTCACTAAAAGAATAAAGGGCATAAGTAATATGTCCCATGCAGAGCACCTCAAGGCCCTATCCCTGTGTTCTGTCTCCTAAAGGCTTTTGAGGGGAGATCTATGCCTGGTATACAGGGCATTGTCAGACCCCACTCTGATGGACCTCCTGCATATCCACAAAACAAACTACACCAGAATTACCCATTATAAAGACTTAAACCTTGCATGTGATATAAATAGGATCTGCTAGAGATATAGGTATCCCAGAGACAACCTTGTGCATGGAACAGGCTTCCCATCCATGTGAAGCAGAGTTCGTCCCTATTCCAATTCAAGTGCAACTTGGATGATTGGATGGGAAACTGGAAATTCATCCCTGGTTTGGCACCTGTGTCTCTAATGGATCTGCTAGAGATATAGGTATCCCAGAGACAACCTTGTGTATGGAACAGGCTTCCCATCCATGTGAAGCAGAGTTCGTCCCTATTCCAATTCAAGTGCAACTTGGATGATTGGATGGGAAACTGGAAATTCATCCCTGGTTTGGCACCTGTGTCTCTAATGGATCTGCTAGAGATATAGGTATCCCAGAGACAACCTTGTGTATGGAACAGGCTTCCCATCCATGTGAAGCAGAGTTCGTCCCTATTCCAATTCAAATGCAACTTGGATGATTTGATGGGAAACTGGAAATTCATCCCTGGTTTGGCACCTGTGTCTCTAATGGACACAGGTAACCTGTAAATGGCTCTTCTCCCAGGCTCATACTTACACTTATCAAGGGTATCAGAAAGTCAGACATTTGGGATACATGGCTAGTCCTAAAAAGGCCCTTGTGGTTGTTAGCCTATTAAACACCTATGAACCTATCACATGTAGGTAACAGTTGGGCAGGAAACGTGAATCTACTCACCTTACATCTACCACTATGGCAGACACTATCCCAGACAGGCAGGCACTACAAACACAACTTCTGTTAGTATCCCAAGTAGTATGCTGAGGCATTGACATGGGTCACCTCTGGAGTGTTTGCTGAATGCAATGCTGTATATGTTGAAAACCTGTTGTAGCTCATGATGCACTGGGTACTGCTGCCACTGGTGATGTACTTGAACAATACAGTAGCCACTTTGCAGGAAAGAGTGTGAGATGAAAAACTGATGGTATGCACTCTGACATGCGCCAAATATATTGTGCACTGGTATGTATGCAGACAGGTGCCAAGATGTTGAACTAGTCCAGTTGCACCTAACAGATGCCTGCGGACCTACATATTTCATATGAACTACATGACATTGACATCTCTCTCTCTTGCTGCTATTGTTTAGTACATCATTGTCATTGATGACCTGGAAATAGGGTCCTGGGAAAGTACAAGGCTAGCTGCCTTTGTGGACCATTTTAAGCCTAGTCAATTTCCCATTCAATAGTGAGAATGAAATATCATACATTGTGTCTGTGATGTAAATACATTAACCATTATGCCAATTGCCATAACTAATATGGCATCTTGTTTCTCCCCCTTTGCGCGTGGCTGCTGACTGAACAGTGGACACTGGTATAACGTACTTTTTCCACTCTCAACTCCTGGAAGTGCTCAGTTTGGACTCCTAAGACCGCAATTTCCACCCACCAAAGCTGCCTGGGTTTTCGCCCCTGGGTTAACTAAACACCCTGGGTAGAACTACTCTAATTTAATACTCTGGTATAATGTACTTTTTCCACTCTCAACTCCTGGAAGTGCTCAGTTTGGACTCCTAAGACCGCAATTTCCACCCACCAAAGCTGCCTGGGTTTTCGCCCCTGGGTTAACTAAACACCCTGGCTGGTATAACGTACTTTTTCCACTCTCAACTCCTGAAAGTGCTCAGTTTGGACTCCTAAGACCGCAATTTCCACCCACCAAAGCTGCCTGGGTTTTCGCCCCTGGGTTAACTAAACACCCTGGGTAGAACTACTCTAATTTAATACTCTGGTATAATGTACTTTTTCCACTCTCAACTCCTGGAAGTGCTCAGTTTGGACTCCTAAGACCGCAATTTCCACCCACCAAAGCTGCCTGGGTTTTCGCCCCTGGGTTAACTAAACACCCTGGGTAGAACTACTCTAATTTAATACTCTGGTATAACGTACTTTTTCCACTCTCAACTCCTGGAAGTGCTCAGTTTGGACTCCTAAGACCGCAATTTCCACCCACCAAAGCTGCCTGGGTTTTCGCCTGGGTTAACTAAACACCCTGGGTAGAACTACTCTAATTTAATACTCTGGTATAACGTACTTTTTCCACTCTCAACTCCTGGAAGTGCTCAGTTTGGACTCCTAAGACCGCAATTTCCACCCACCAAAGCTGCCTGGGTTTTCGCCCCTGGGTTAACTAAACACCCTGGGTAGAACTACTCTAATTTAATACTGTATGTCTCTGTGTTATTAATTTTCATCAAGTGTGTCATCTTTTGGTATTACTTGTCTTTCCTCTCTTGTATATGTACTAGAACTCTGCCTGTGTCTGCCAGCAGCCAACCCCCCCCCCGCCCGCCTGCCTGCCTGCCTATCTTAACTGCATTACCCCTTAGTCTGTCTCCTCAGTTCTGTAGATAACTACATATACAGTATTACCCCTTAGACTACTCGTGATTCCAGTACTGCCTTTCCTCTTCTCCCACCCACAGTGCTCTCTCTCTCCCTTGAAACTACTCTAGATTCTCTTCCCACCTACAGTGCTCTCTCTCTCCCTTGAAACTACTCTAGTTTCTCTTCCTATGCTAAATGTGTAATGTGTCTTCCTTGACTATCTCTTTTTCCTTGTAGTTCTTCCTTTTTGAGTCCTGTTTATATCTACCTCCTACTGTTATATCAATCCATCCTTGAGTCTACCCATACCATTTCTACTACTTCTAAACCTCCCTTGTACCTATACCCAAACTATTTCTGCTTATCTTCACCTCATCTCTTGTTTCCAGCCTACTTACCTTGGCTAATTACTTCCTGATTGTTTTCTCTTCCACTGCTCTTGCCCTATTTGTGTCTGCCCCGCTCCGCTCCCCCTCCCTACCCCCATATCCCACCCACCCCCAGGGGTCCTTAACTTATACCTCACTATACACTCCCACTAATCCTCCTAACCTATAACCAGCCATCTTACTTAACCCCTCCCCTTAACTTATACCTCTCTCTTCCCTCCCCTCCATCTTATCCACCCATCTCTAACCTCCAACTCTAAAACTATCTGATTCATATCTACTTTCAAATTCTATTTAACATTGTCTCTTGAATCCTCATCTTCTATTATTTTATCATACCTTGCCCTGCTTTAAATTTCACTTACTACCTATCTAACATTTACATCATATTGGACTAGATCTAACTATCTCCTATCGTAATTTTCAATCACTAAACTCCTTTACTCCCTACTTCACAAATCAATACTGATCTACTTCTTCTCAATCTGAACATCTTTTACAACTTTTACTATCCTTTCAGCTTTTCACTACCATGTCACCATCACTTAAAACTTTTTGCCTACATATCCTTCTCTTTACTACTGCTACAGCCTCTCTTTCTTTATCCGATTACACCACCTCTTTTGAAATTAACACTTTATTTGAACAAAACCCTCATCTGCAACAAACTCTACCTTCCTCTTTCTTCAGCACCCTTAATCATAGTAACATTACCTGTTCTTCCAAATATCTACTACCAAAATATCATAGAATATCTCACATGACCCTCTGCTTTAATAAAAAGATTCTTAATATCTCACTTAAAATTCTCAAACTACTATCTTTCTCCCATCACCACCTCCTCCTACATGGTAATGTACATCCGAATCCTGGTCCCTCTATCATGAATGAATATGATTCAAATATTAATCTTTCACCTCTTCATTCTTCATGTACCAAAGCAACCAGCTCCCTTCTAATAGCTCACCTTAATATTAGAAGCGTCAACAACAAAATTCACCACCTCCATGCACTCCTTCACTTGCATGCATTTGATATATTATGTCTAACAGAGACTTGGTTAAAACCCTCTACTCAAGACCAGGAAATTACCCCTCCTGGCTATAACATACTTAGATATGACCGCATGAAGAAGAAAGGTGGCGGTATAGCCATAATCTATAAATCTAATCTACAAGTTACCCTTTATAATGAGGTTCCATTAACAGATAACAAAGCTGAAATTTTATCAACCAAACTTCAGATTAACAACAATAAAGCTATCTATCTAATTTGCATGTACCTTCCCCCTGGTAATAATATTCAAACTCTAGAAGACTTACTTAGTTCACTTTCAAACCACCTACCCCAAGAAACCATAATACTTGGTGATTTCAACATTGACTGGAAAACCTGCTCATCCCAACAGCCTACTAACCATATTAAACTTTATGGTTTCTCGCAATTAATAACAACTCCAACTAGAATCCATAAACCAAATAATAAAGAGACAATTTTGGACTGGATCCTTACTAATCACCCCCCCAACAGCTATACTCCTGGAACCCTTCCTGACAGTATTAGTGATCATACACTTACATATGTCTTCAGACAAAAATTAAATAATCCTAATACCCATAAACTAAGAACATGCCGCTCAAAAAGATTTTTCAACCCTGATAACTTCCTTGCTGAATTGCAGGCATGTGACTGGTCACCTTTGACACACCTTGAATTTAATGAAGCAGTTACCTATTTTAACAAAAACTTTCTACAAATTCTTGATTATCATGCTCCATTACGCTCTACTAGGTTAAGAGCCAAGACTGCCCCATGGCTAACAAAACAAACTAAAGAAAAAATGATCCTTAAAAATAAAACCTGGGCTAAATGGAGAGCTACCAGATGTCCATCTGATCATCTCCTTTTCAAACAATTAAGAAATGCCACCAAGAAAGATACTCTTAGAGATAAAAAGGAATTCTATCTTCACCTACAAAAAGCTAGTCAAAATACACCTCAAAAATTCTGGTCAGGTGTAAATAAACTTCTTAAACCAGGACATTCACCCACCCCCATCCCTTCTGGCTTTAACCTCAACAATGCTTCTCAGATCCCAGATGCCTTTAATAAGTACTTTAAAGAAGCTATTCTAACCCTAGCTAATTCATTACCCACTCCTACTGCATCCCCACAAAATACCTCTCCAGTCTCATCTAAAGCCTTTCAAATTCAACCTGTCTCTTCATCCATTATTTATAAGCTTCTCATCAAACTCAAACCTTGTACCCCATCTGATGACCAACTCCCATCTGAATACTTACAAATAGCTGCAAAAGCTATTTATCTCCCTGTATCTATTTTAATTAATAGGACTATCTCTGAAGGAAAGATCCCCACCATTTGGAAAATATCTCATATAATTCCTCTCCATAAAGGAGGCTCTTCTACTGAGCTCTCCAACTTTCGCCCTATTGCCTTACTGTCCCCATTAGCCAAGATAATGGAAAGATGCGTACACAAACAATTTCTTAACTACCTTCTTCAAAACAAACTTCTAGCTGACTGTCAACATGGATTCAGACCTTTCCACAGCACTACCACTGCCCTCCTTTCCTTCTCTGACTCCATAAATAATAATCAAAATAATAATTGTTTCTCCTCAGCACTATTCATAGACCTATCAAAAGCTTTTGATATGGTTAACCATAATATACTTCTTGAAAAACTTAACCTTTTCTCTCTCAGCTCACATTCTCTACAATGGTTTAGAAGCTATCTCGTAAACAGGCAACAATCAGTGCTTTGGGGGAATAATCTATCGTGCTTACTTCCAGTAAATATTGGTGTTCCACAAGGATCAATCCTAGGACCCCTTCTTTTCTCATTATTTATCAATGACCTTTATTTGAATGTGCCACAAGCTACCTGCATCCAATATGCAGATGACTCGACTTTGATCTGCACTGCTGAAAGTGTTTCCTCCCTCCAGTCTATCACCCAAATAACTTTCCAAAACGTTGAAAAATGGTTTATGCAACACTGCCTCCTCCTTAACCCCAAAAAAACTAAGCTACTTCTCTTTACTCCTACTAACAAATCTCCTATACCTTTCTTTACTATCTCCTCAAATAATTCTACATCTATTAGCCCTGATAAAACCACTCGACTATTAGGTGTAACCATTGATAACCATCTCAACTTTGATGACCATATTAACACTACTATTGAAGCTGTTAATAAAAAAATTGGGACACTTTACAGAATTAAACCCTTCCTTACCCCAGCAGCCAGAAAAAACATTGCACAGACCCACCTGATTTCCACCCTTTTCTATGCCTCAGCTATATATACTTCCTTATCTAAAAATAACATTACCAAACTCTCTACCTGTTATAATAGTATAGCCAGATTCATTACTGCTACTCCCCTCAGAACTCACCACTGTAGCAACCTCAAACAACTAAACTGGCTAGAGGTTAACAACCACCTACTCTACCAACAATTACTTGTCATTCATAGGACCCTTCACTTCCCGGACAATACTCCTAGCCTGGCAAGACTGATTTCTCCTTATAAAAATCTAGCCACACTTCGCTCTGCTAATAAACTCCTAGTATCCTCAACTAAATCTTACAATAAAGCTGGAGATGCGTTAATTTCAAATTCCATAGGTAAACACTGGAATCAACTCCCTCAAGATATAACTAATCAAAACTCTACCTCTCTGTTCAAAAAACATATCAAAGAACATCTTAAAACTCAATGGCTATGTCCTTGTACTAATCCCGACTGAAAGTATGTCTCCCCACATTAATTTTTGCTACCCTTCCCCCTTCCTGAGCTCCAAACTTACACTTTCTATTGTTGAGAGTTACTTCTTAAAAGTATACCTATTTTTTTTTTCAATTTGATGAGCTTATCTTATAAGTTTTTAGATTTTATATTGCAATTCTATTTTTAAACTTTTTAAACTTTTATATTGTTTCAAGATAACTTTTTTTGTGATATACCAGTGTTAGTTTATGCAGGTACTGGAGCTTTTCTCCCCGGGCCTCTACTGTAAACGGATATATATCCAGTTGGACTAGCCCGGTCAACAAATGTAAAATAAATAAAATAAATAAAAATAAAAATAATGCCCATTTGTTAACCAGATAAGCCCAGTGGATGTACATTCCTTTTTCATAGGCAACCCAAGAACAATATTTGGTTAAGTACCTCCATTGTGATCACACAGTAACAAAGGAGGACTTAGGGAATCAAAACTTATACCACAGCAGCTGCAACTCATAGCCCTAACCATCTGTGCCAACCTCCAGACAAATTAAAATATTCACAGCAGACCTGAACCCACCACTCACACACGCACTTACATGTATTATATCTCTGTACTAGTAGGGTGAGTCACTCTCAGCATGCAGTGGCTACACTTTTGCTGATTTCTGCTGATGTAAGGTAAGCTATGCCACAGGCAGGGACATAGCATGCAAGTGTTGGAAAACTCACTTAGATCCATGGCCAGCCACTATTTACAGATAGAATTCCTGTAGATGATCCATGTATATTGCCTCAAAGTTGATCACAGTATTATGTACGTATGTATATATGTATGTATGAATTTATTTATTTACTCATTCATTCAGTTTGGTAATTGGGATACAGAACTGATTTTAAGAATAAGGGTGATGTGCAGAGCTGTAGTAACTGCAGAGGGATTAAATTGATCAGTCACAGCATGAAGTTATGGGAAAGAGTAGTGGAAGCTAGGTTAAGAAGGGATGTGATGATTAGTGAACAGCAGTATGGTTTCATGCCAGGAAAGAGCACTACAGATGCAATGTTTGCTCTGAGAGTGTTGATGGAGAAGTACAGATAATGTCAGAAGGAGTTGTATCGTGTTTTTGTAGATTTGGAGAAAGCATATGACAGGGTGCCTAGAGAGGAGTTGTGGTATTATATGAGGAAGTCAGGAGTGTCAGAGAAGTATGTAAGACTGGTACAGGATATGTACGAGGGTAGTGTGACAGTGGTGAGGTCTGCGGTGGGAGTGACGGATGCGGTTAAGGTGAAGGTGGGGTTACATCAAGGATCAGCTCTAAGCCCTTTCTTATTTGCAATGGTGATGGACAGGTCGACAGACGAAATCAGACAGGAGTCTCCATGGACTATGATGTTTGCAGATGACATTGTGATCTGTAGTGAGAGTAGGGAACAGGTGGAGAAGACCTTGGAGAGATGGAGATATGCTCTAGAGAGAAGAGGAATGAAGGTCAGCAGGACTAAGATAGAATATATGTGTGTGAATGAGAGGGAGGATAGAGGAATGGTGAGGATGCAAGGAGTAGAGGTGGCGAAGGTGGATGAGTTTAAATACTTGGGGTCAGTAGTTCAGAGTAATAGTGAGTGTAGAAGAGAGGTGAAGAAGAGAGTACTGGCAGAATGGAGTGGGTGGAGAAGAGTGTCAGGAGTGATTTGTGACAGACGAGTACCTGTAAGAGTGAAAGGGTAGTGAGACCAGCTATGTTATATGGGTTGGAGACAGTGGCATTGACAAAAAGGCAGGAGTTTGAGCTTGATGTGGCAGAGTTAAAGATGTTAAGATTTGCACTGGGTGTGACGAGGGTGGACAGGATTAGGAATAAGTATATTAGAGGGTCAGCCCAGGTTGGAAGGTTTGGAAACAAAGCCAGAGAGGCAAGATTACGTTGGTTTGGACATGTGCTGAAAAGGGATGCGGAGTGAGAGCATGTATGATGTTCTCAGTTTGTTTAAGTTTAATGTTCCTGCTATCCATCCTGATGTGTTTGTATTCAATAAACCACTTAAACAAACACCCAAGCTCAATATCTTCTTAATACACATAAGAAGAACAACATGGTGTCAGAATGGGATCCAGAGCTACAGCCATGAGGCAACCAGTTAAAGTTGGAGGAATATAGGAATGGATCATCCCTACTACTCAAATTATTTATTTATTTATTTATTTATTTATTTATTGACATTTGTTAACCGGGTTAGTCCAACTGGGCTTGTGGACCATTTTCAGTGGAGACCCGAGAAGAAAAGCTCCAACAATACATTTCTATTGCAGAGTATCATATTAATACAAAAATAATGATGTGAGAAACAATTATACAAAGCAAAAGTATTATATTTGTTGATACATAAAACAGGTCAGAAACAAATTCCAGGTACAAAACCTCACTTAAATGATTTCTTTCACTACAAATATAAAACAAAGTACTCAGAAAGCTCAAACTGAATTTCTTATGAAATGAAATGGCCTAAAATGTGACATATTAATAAAAATATGCAAAAATAATAACAAAACTATTTGAAAAAATATCTGAATCACATTAAATGTACAAAAAAGGGAAAAACAACCATATTATTTTACTACGTATTACTTTTTTGTATTAATTAAAGCTATTCAAAGTATCCAAAGTGTGCAAAGTGTTTGTAAGTGTGGGCAGTATTACAGTGCAGTTATTTCCTAAACTGCAGTTATTTCAAAGCATATTTCACAGAGTGTAGTCTTTCAAAGACTTTAGTGTGCATTTGACTATTATGGCAAGCACCTGGTGTGTGTGCATGTTCGTACATTATTGCAAGGGCCAAAATTGCATTGTGTTTTACTATAATTTCTGGGCATGACAGAAGGATTTTGCAGACCCACACCATTTGTGTTTGATAACAATATTGCTAAAGCTTGGAGAGTGTTTGAGCAGGAATGCGATATGTTCATACAAGCTTCTTTTTCCTGACAAAGATGTATATACAAAGGTGTTTATTCTGCTTAATTTAGCTGGTTTAGAGGCCATTGAAAAAGAGTGTTCATTTGTGTATGCACCTGTTGTGTATGCAGGGGAGGGGGGAACCATCATATTGTGGTACCAGCTGAAACAAGGGAAGACCCAGAGTGCTTAAAATGTAAATTTAGACAAATGTGTAACCCCAAATGATTATTACAATGGAAAGACACTTATTTTACACAAGGGATCAAAAGCCTGGTGAAGCTTTTGCAGTGTATATAACTGACTGAATAAATCTAATATGTGCAGATTTGGTGACTTAAGGGATGAGTTGATAAAAGACAGGCTTGTGTGTGGTATTACTAATGACACAAGTGAGAAAGATTTTACTTTGAGACAGTGATTCTACATTTAATAAGGCCATTGAGATTTGTCAGCCATACAAACTTATAGAAAAGTACACACATATGCTTACAAATGAGAAATGCATGCTTTCACTGCCTTCCAAAGCTAATGTTGACTGCATATAGCACGTGGTTAAGAGATAGGCCCAAACACATGGCAGCTACTGCAAGTCCTCAAGCAGTCTCTGGGAAACTCCAAGTCTTTCTGGTAAATTCCAGAACATGCTCAGTGAAGCATAAGGGTAAGTCAGCAAAGTCAAAGCATGCGCCCCCACCCATCTTCATAGTCAACTGTTGTAATTGTGGTTGAAGTCACAAACCAAATGAGAAAAGTGCTGAGCAACAATGTCATTCTTGCAATAAGTGGAATCATTTCAAAAGATTTTGTAAATCACATAAGGCACATTATTTTATTAAAAGAGGGTATTCAAAGAGACAAGTTGATCAATTAGAAAGCTGCAACCATTCTTTTTATGTTGATGATGTGTCTGTTCTTGGTGAAACAGTCAGTGCAAAAGATTTGCGGGCAAAGAACAGAATCTTTAATACTGTTTGGATTAATGGGAGTCCTGTAGAGCTCAAAACAGATACTGGCTCAAAGTGCAATATTATGTCAGCAGAAAAGTTTTCTAGCGTAAAAGCTGCAGGACATCTTGATTTGACAAAGTGTCCAAAGCTTGTTGCTTATGGTGGTGAAGAGATTCAGCCTGAGGGCTCAGTAGTGCTTTCATGTTACTCTGCTGGGAACAGTTATTACTTGCAATTTTACAAAGTCAAGAGACACGTGCAATCATTATTAAGCCTCAAACACAGTCCAAGAATGGGACTACTTTCATTTAATAAAGAGATTCACCAGGTAAGTCTGCATGACAACAGCTCAAATTTCAGTTGCACCATTTTTTTTGAGTATGCTGATAATTTTGCAGAAAAACTAGGCAAACATCCAGTTGTGCACTCTATGAAGTTAGACCCAGAAATCAGCCCAGTCATTAGACCAGCACAGAAAGTTCCAATAATTATGCAGAACAGAGTCAAAGCCAAGCTAGACAGAATGGTGCAGCTAGGAGTAATTTGTCGAGTGGTAGAAACAACTGAATGGTTATCCTTCATGGTAGTAGCTCATAAGAAAAGCTCAGATGATATTAGAATATGTATTGATCCAAGAGATTTAAACATAGCATTAAAAAGGCCTCATCATCCTATGCGCACAGTTGAAGAGGTTGCTGCCCTCACACCAAATGCCACTGTTTTTTAATTCCTTAATGCATGCAGTTCATTTTGGCAAATTTTGCTTAACCAAAAATCTTCAATGTTAACCACATTCAGTACACCATTTGGAAAATACAGATTTCTGAGAATGCCATTTGGGATAAATTCTGCCAGTGAAGTCTTTCATTCTGCAAAGGAGCAAATTGTTCAGGCTATCCACATACTGCTATAGTAGATGATATTCTAATGGGAGGCAGCGGTGTACTCAAACATGATAGAAACCTCAAGAAAGTCTGGAAAGAGCACATGAAGTGAGTCTTAAGCTGAATCCTCAGAAGTGCATTTTCAAGCTCTGAGAAGTTAATTATGTAAGTCACTTACTTGTCAGTTCAGGCTTATGACCAGATCCTTCTAAGCAAACAGCTATTCTTGAGATGCCAGCTGCAGACACTGTTCAAACCCTACAACATTTTCTTGGCATGGTCAACTATCTAGGCAAGTTCTTTCCAGACTTAAGCCATCTTTCAGCACCACTAAGAGAACTGACATGCAAAGATGTAACTTGGTCTTGGTCAGAACTAGTCCAACAACTATCAGTTACTATGATATTCACAGACCAGTTACTATTTCTTGTGATGCTTCTAGGTTTGATCTAGGTGCAGTTATTCTTCAAGAAGGTAGACCAGTAGCCTGTGCTTCAAGAACTCTTACCTAAACCATGACCCAGTATGCCCGGATTGGGAAAGAGCTTTTGGCAATTGTGTTTGCATGTTTGAAGCTACATGATTATATGTATGGTCAACCTATCTAGATTGAAACTGACCACCAACATTTAGCTACTATTTTAAGAAAGCATATGCATACAGCTCCAAACAGATTGCAATGTGTGATGCTCATATTGCAGAAGTACAATTTCAATCTTGTTCACACAAAAGGCAAACTTCTTTATCTTGCTGATACCTTATCCACATCACCCAAGAAAACCACAGAACAGGATAACAATAAACAACTTGATTTTGAGGTCATGGAAGTACATAATTTTTCTTCCACACATCTTGATGAGCTCAGAACTCACACAGCTTAAAATCCAGTTCTCCAGAAGCTGAACCTCTTTATCAGTCAAGTATGGCCTTCCAAGCAATCTTGATTAACAGTAGAAGTGCAACAGTATTTTCCATACAGAGATGAGATTTTGTGAGACAATGGTATCATCATGAAAGGTCCTAAATTGATTGTTCCAAAATTCTTGCAACAAGAGTTCATTAAGATCTTGCATCATGGCCACCCAGGAACTGATTCTACCAAAAGAAGGGTGAGAGGAGAACTATTTTGGCCTTCTATATCAAGAGATATTGAGAGAGTACTTTCATCTTGTTCAGTATGTAATAGTACAAAGACACATCAACAGAAAGAACCACTTCAGTTAAGCCAGATTCTTGGACTACCTTGGTCGACAGTAGCCACAGATATCTTTAAGTGGAATGGTCAACATTACTTGGGGTATTAGTAGACTCTTATTCAAATTGTTTTGAGATTGACCTGCTTCCTGATCTCACGTCCATTACTGCCATTACTAAGTTGAAGCATCATTTTTCTGTCCATGGTAGTCCACACAGAATTATTTCTGACAATGGTGCACAGTTTACAAGTCAGCAGTTCAAGAAATTTGCAGAAGTGTGGGACTTTGCTCATATTACGAGCAGTCCTGAATACCCCCAATCAAACGACTTGGCTGAACATGCAGTTCAAAATGTAAAACAGTTGTTAGAGAAATCCAGACATGATAATACCAATGTTTTTCTAAACTTGTTAAATCTCAGAAACATTCCTCATGATAAACATCTTGGTTCATCTGCCCAGAGACTTATGTCGAGACAAACCAGAGCCACATTACCAATCAGCGGTAATCTATTGGTTCCATGTGGTAAGAATAATAAAGCAGTAAAAGCCTAACTGTTGAAGAAGCATTTTTCCCAGATGTCTTACTATGATAAAACCAGCAAACCACTCCGTTCTTTACAAAAATGGGAGATTGTGAGGATGCAGACATCAAAAGGTTTTAATTGCATCGGATTTGTGAAAAGTTTGTGGCAGGAGCCAAGTTATTACATTGTGGAATCACAAGGAATGGAATTTAAATGAAATCAGATGCATTTGTTAACAGTGTCCAAACCAGTACTACAGCGTCTTGCTGTGACAAAGACTCTAGTTCTTAAAGTGACTTATCCAATGTTCCTGTGCCAGAGAACATACTGTCAGCAATCCCTGTTCCTGAGAAAATCCCTGAAAGTCCACAAGCAGAACATTCCCCAGTGACTGTCCCTGTTGCTAAACCCAGTCCTAACTACAATGTCACGAGATCAGGTCACATCTTGAAACCTGTTCCAGATACACGGCAACCTGGACATGATTGTTGTTTTCTTTATTAGTGTTTGTATAATTGCATGTCTATTGAAATGTCATTGTTTATATGAGACATCTCAGGAAATAGGTAGGATGTAGAACAGAGTGTGCATGTACCCTTAAGAAACTTTCCAGTTAATATATAAATATTGAGCATGTGCAAATAAGAGTGCCATTTTGAGTGAGCAGCCAGAATGAGAGCATGTATATATGTAGTCAGTTAGTTAGATAGTTCATTTAAGTTTAATATTGCTGCCATCCATCCTGATGTGTTTGTATTCAATAAACTACTTAAATGAACACCCAAGCCTCAACGTCTTCTTAATACACATCGGAAGAGTGACACAGTGGAAGTCCATATTCAAGTTGGGCTAGTAGAATGCTTTTGAATATGGCATTCTTATTTGGTTTGGAGAGAAAGGGGGAAATAGTATAGTACCAAAATAGGGGGGAAATTAATTTTCTTCCATATGTGTTCTAAGTGAAGATGAAAATTCAGTGTGAGATCAAGCAATATACCAAGGTATTTGAAGAAGATGACTTAAAAAGTGTGGTTGTCAAGATGACCATGGATAACAAGTAACTGAGTGTTTTTCTGACATTTATGGGAGGTAACCAAAAGCATTACTTTAGTTTTAAAAGTGTTCACCATATTTGATAAGAGAAAGGAAGTCAGTTTGTAATTGTTGTATGGCTGAGGAGGTCAGGTTGAGTAAAATAAGACCATGTCATCAGCATAAAGTAAGAATTGGGGGGGGTTATGAAGGTCAAGTGATATTTTATTAATTAAAATGTAAAAAAGAATCAGAGCCAGAATGGATCTTTGTGGGACTCGTTTAAGGACAGGGGTGAAAGCAGAGAGGGTGTTCTGAAACTAAACAAAGAAGGATCAATTAGAAAGATAATTTTTAAACCAGGAAGTTGTGTCTGGGCTAATTTAAATTTCAGTCAGGTGATCTAACAGAGTGTTATGGTCAACCAACTTGAAAGCTCTGGTGAGGTCTGTAAAGATGGCTCCAGTGAGGAGGCCTTTGTCCATAGCCTGGAGGTGGTTCTCAGTAACTGCCCAGAATGGAATAGAAGTACTCTTACCAGCCCAAAAGCCACGCTGTTTTGACGATTGTAGATGATATTGGGAGATGTAATAGGTGTGTTGATTGTAAACCAATTTTTCAAACATTTAACCCAAGTGTGGGAAGAATAGAGATGGGATGGAGGTCAGTGGTGTGGGATGAGTTTGTTTTTTGGGGAAGGGGTTTAACAATGTCTGTCTTCCAGATATCAGGCATGATATTTTTACTTAGGCAGAGATCATAAATCTGAAGAAGGGGTGGGACTATGAAGTCTTTACTCTGGAATAAAAACTATGAGAGAAGACTGTCAGGAACACCAGATCAGCCAGATATTAGTTCTTCAATAGTGGAAATACATGTTTAACTTTGATTGATTTGTAATGGAAAGTGGGTATATGGAGGGAGAAGAGAGGTTAGAGGGAGATGAAGGGTAATTAATGGAATCAAGGAGTACTAAAGTAGAGGCTAAAATCAGTTGTTGGGTGTTAGCTGAATTAGTAAGGCCTATTAGACAAAATATTTCACCCAGAATTTATTAAGCGAGTTGAGAAGAGATGACAGATGCTTTTTCATAATGTGACTTTTATGTCACCTGATTGACTGTTTAGCTAGATACTTTAGCTTATTATAGTGTTGCCTGAAGGTTGAGGGTGGGTTGCTTTTCCAAATGTGTCAATCATTATCCCAGGGACTAAGAAAGCATTTGAGTTCGTTTGTCATGATTGTTAAGGTGTTTACCTCACAGACAAGGGTATAGTTTGCTGCTTGTCATGATTGTGTTAAGTTTTACCTCACAGACAAGGTACATAGTTTGAGTCACACCTTTGATTGGAGGCTGTAATAATGGTTAATGTGTTTACCACACAGACACAAAGTACAGGGTTTAATTTTCATGTTTGAAAGGGAAATTGTTTAGGCTTATGGTGGCCCACAATGGAAGCTTGCCCATGTACATGAGCAATTTGTGTTTTAGAGGTTTATAGATCTGTGTGATTTTAGAAAAGAGTCCTGGAATATAGGGACAGTTTATGTGAGGAAAATGCTGCAGTGGTTAGGGTCAGTAGAAGACAGAATAGGAGACCAGATTAATGAGACTAAATTATCTTCAGTTAGAGAATGTTAGACTGGGATTTGTTCTGACATGATATGAGGGATGGAAGGATTTTGTTTATGTGGTGACGAATATTGAAGCTGATTGGACAATGGTCAATGAAAGACGGGAATGAATGAAAATTTGGAAAATAACATTAGGAGTATTAATAATAATAAGATCAAGAAGTGAGTGGTGAGAATATTTAGGGTTTGGTCTAGTGGGTTCAGTGACTAGTTGTGTGAGTTTGAAGTCATTAAGCATCTCTAAGATATTGCTATGATTAGGGCCAAAAAGGCTGTGATTGAAGTCCCCTAGGAGGATGAAGTTTTTCAGATTTTTTTTTTATTGCAAGGGCAATTTCAAGCAGAAGGACTTTTAATCTGGCTCAGGAGGTGGGAGCAGAGAAGTATGTGTCAGCAAGATGAATACAAAAGCTGTGATGGGAGAGAAGTAGACAGTTAGGATGAGTTTGAGGTAATGTTGCTTTAAGCTGCAAGTTGGATACCTGAATTATATTTTAAAAGCAGTAGTGTTCCACTGCCAGGTTTAGAACCAAGTCTGCCATTATGATAATAGTTGTATCCAGGGGAAATGGCAGAATCAGTGGGTTTGAGCCAAGACTGTGTTATTGCTATGAAGTCAGGCAGGTAGAGGTTGAAAATGCTGTTCAGTTGGTCTGCTTGCTTCTTGGTACTATGGGAGTGAGTTAAGGCACAAGATGAAAGCAATTAGCCAGGGTTAGGTACAGTGTTGCTGCATAGGAGCAGGAGGAGTATTATATGGTGGCTTTATATAGGAATCTGGGTAGCTTAAGGCAATATCTTTTAAGGGATGGGCTGGTAGTATATGCAAGTGAGAGTGGGTGTGACATGCAGTGAAAAGTGTATAAGGGAGGTGATAGGGTTGGAGGATATGCATACATGAACATATGAATAACAAAGTTGATCGGAAAGTACAACCAGAGACAAAGACGTCTGACCACCATGTGCAAGTCCAGATGCCAGTTATTGGTAAGGATATTTTGGCAACATTCTCTGTCCAGGGCACCCATACAAAGCACAGTATCAGTTGTCATACCTCTCAACCTGGAAACGTCAAAAATATGGACAAAGGCCCAGGAAATTACCTACAACTGGCCAAAAATCTGGACGTTGATTAACTTAAAATTCACATGCATAATCAGGGTTACCCTGCCACTCCAGTGGAATTGTAGGATACCAAGTAAAAATGTTAATAAGTTGTTCAGCAGTATGAGTGGTAGTGTTCCACACTTAAATTTGAACCAATCAGGGACACATTTCAATGGAATTAGGGATGAATCCAGAAATAATTAGGGACAACCAGGGACACTTTTAAAATATTAGTACTATTAACTTGAGATACTGACAGAATAAGAGAATGTGAAGTAACATACACATTTTCTGATGTAAAGGAAGTCAATAACTCTAATTATTGTCATTATTTATTAAGTGTAAATCATCATATAAAGTCACCAATCTTAGTCTGTAAATAATGACACTGATTTGAGTTTTAGACTTTATATCCTGAAAAAAATGCATGCTAACACAAATCCTGTTATTTTAGTGACTTTTTAAGTTTATAATTGCAGTCTTTAAAATCTGTTCTTTTTTTTTTTTTTGGTCCTTTGTCCTTCATTAGGTTTTGTCCATATGTCCTGTGCTAAAGGTTGAGATGTATGCAGGAAACTGCTCATCAAATCAGCACTTAAATTCAATTCAGAATCAAGGTAGTAGAGTTCAAAAGAAAACCTAAACTACAGGTACGGTAGGCTGAAAAGTTCATTCTAAACATATTCTAATAATTCAGGACTCAGGAGTCATTCTAATAATTATGTAGTTGTGTTACTATCTCTAAAAATGCAACGGCTCCAGAGCATATAAAAACTTTTGATGCAATTTTATTCTTTTTGCAATACATATTCTAAAAAAAGGTCTGATTCCATCCAGGTCTGAAGCAAAAAAAAAAAAAAAGAAAAATCTAAATTAGAAGCCAAGAAGTGCAGTTGGATTTTCTACTCTGTTTAACTATGTAATAAACTTATAAAAAGTAAACAGTTCACTTTCTACACTCAGAAATGTTATCACAACCAGATGAAGGGGCTGAGTATTTCACAAGGGAAAATTAGTTCTATTGCTCAAGTCCTTCTTAGGCATAAACTGGAAAATACATATCTAATCTTCTGCAGATTACTAACGTGGTCAATCACTGTATTATAATACATGGAATCAAAAATAGGAATAATTATTTGAAGTGGCCAATTTTCAACCAATACTGCTTCTTCTCACAACAAAAAATCATTCAGACTTCCATTTCATTGACTAATCAACTATTTATCAAGGACTTTGTATTAACCTTTTAAAGACAATTTGAACAGCATTTTCGATAAGTAACCACAACTGCACACTAGCCTGTTTATCAGGCAGTTTACTCATATGATGGGAGGGGATAGAGCAGTGTTTGATCCCTCACACCCACACAATACCTCTATCAGTGACCAAGAACTGCACTGTCCCAAATCCGGCTTTTTTCAATAGAATCTCTTGCGTAACGACCAGTGTAATTGTGCTTGGTAGTGTAATTTTAAATGACACTAAATTTGCTTGCTGCAAATATGGAGAGAGCTTTATGAGTTTTCATCTTTTAACAAGCAGTTTTAGATATTGTCTTGCTTCTGAGCAGCTGCCATTCTTTAACCGATGTAAGAAAAACACCCACTGATCATTGAAAAGGATCTTCCTAAAGAGAGTGTGTTTTTAAGTCAGTGAAAGCTTGGACATATTTAAGGGATTTTACAGACAGAAATGATACACCAAAAACTGTCAGTTACACTTTTGCATGTGGCGTCCTGTACTAGTTTAATAAAAGATTCTGCAGAACCATTATAAACATGCACAACGCAGAGTACAATGTACAATTCACAATAGCAGATTTAAAGAAATTCCCACAAACAATGACATTTTCAGTTGAAGTCAGAACCCAATTCAACCGCATAAAATTCACCATGAATACTTTAACGAAAAATATGCTCCAAGGAAAGAAATGAAGATCACTGACTGACTGACTGCTACCTTCCAATATACAGCTACTAGCAATCTCACCACCCACAGTTTAAAACTTGCACCCCAATCTCTGAGAGTCCAAAAGGCAGTTAGGCACTGCCTCATGAAGCTTATATCATCACACATGCCCCTGCACGTTGATGACATTGCGGGATACACTGGTGATACAGGATGATGTCAGCAATAACTTAAAGTTGTAAATAAAAAATAAAAAAATAAATCAGAAAGTAAAGGGACCAGTCAGAAATTCGTGGCACCCCATTATTTTGCCCTCAAAACCAGTAAATGCCATGGAATTCGGTACACTTGAAAGGTATGTCAGCTGTTAATGAGGAGAATTGCAGTGTTACTGTTATATTGCTATGGATGTCATATACCCTGAGGATGTATCATCCACCCACGTGTGGTTTGTGACAATAATGTTCCACATGGTACTCTATACCTGCCTGTTACAGGTTGGACCTCTGCTCAGCTGCCGATGATATCATTACAAAATGGTAATAAGAACTTAAATACAGTTTAAAATACATGTCAACAATCAGTCTACTGTGTCAGAAAAACACAACACAGAGAGCTGAAACACCCTGACAGCAATACCACAAAAGGTAAATTATTCATAACTTAAAATAAGCGGATACATTTATATAAAATGTAGGGGTGTCATATTCTCACTAGTGTAGTCAGATCATAAAGCTGTTTCCTCTGAAGTAAACATCAACCTGGAAAACCCAACAAAACCAGTAAAAGTTAGGAACTATTCTAATGCAAACTACATTCTATTAACATTCTATTAAATGACAGTTTGTCAAAATTCAAGGCCCCCCTTAACCCTGGGACACAGCTACTTATGCAGAATTATTCAAAATCCCTACACAAACATGTGAATAGCTACACAGAGGCTGCAATACCTACCAGAAATAACCCCAAAACAAACAGTAAAAACAAACTCCACATGTGATTTCCTCCATAAACAGGGTATATAACAAAAGAAAAATTGTGGCCAAAATCAAGAAGATCAGCTCCCTTAAAGACAATTGCTCATTTATACAACTTAATAAGAAACTAAAAGATCTAATTAAGGTTAACTATGAGGTCAAGATAGCATGGTAGGCTAAGCACAATCACAAAGCCTTCTTCATCTATGTCCAGAAACCTTAAGGGTAACACACAGCAGTGTGCTGAACTAGTGCTGAAAGGTACCACCTTCATTCATCAGAGTGACAACAAATCTACTTGCTGATAAATTCAGCTCAAACTTCATTCTCCTAATCCCCTCCAACATATCTCCCTAAACTATTAGCAAGGACCAGGTACAGGCAGCATTCCTTAAGGCCAAGAACATCACTTCCATTGATCCCAACAACATCCCTAGTTGCCTCCTGAGCAATCTAAAACATGACCTTTCAGGACCACTTGATACATTTTTCATTTACAGGCCTGAAACAGTCTATGCTCCAAGTTAATGGAGGACCAAAACAGTCATTCCAGTCCACAATCACAGACCACCAGATGACTTAGGGAACTATAGATCCATCAGTCTAATGAGCTTAATATAGAAAGCCATGTAATGAATTATGCCAATGCTATGCAAGGACATTGGCAACCTACAGGCACTGAACACATCCCATTTTGGCTTTGTTAATGAAAGGTCGTGCCTACTTAACCATTGTGGACTTCTTTGAGAGGGTCACCAAGGCAAGAGCTGAAGGTAAAACAGTGCATACTCTGTATCTTGACCTGGCTAAGGCATTCAATACAATGCACCACTCACACATTGTGGACTTTCTTTGAGCTAGGTATAAATCCCTGTATAACTGACTGAATTGTTGGCTGCTTCACAAACAGGACCCAAGGAGTTAAGATTGCTGACACCACCTCCACCAAGAGATGGGTCATCAGAGGAGTACCCCTGGGCTCTTTGCTGGGCATAGCTCCTAATTAGCATCTACTTCTTGGAAGTCACGGCTAATATCCAAAGCCTCCTGCTCACCAGGTTTGCAGATGTAAAGTGGGAGCTATTATAGAGCCCTGCTCAAGACACCAACATCTTCCAAGAGGGTTTAACACAAATGACTCATGTCAAAGCCATGATCTAAAAGTCAATGCCAAAAATGTATTATAATGCTCTTTGTGACCCTGTCAACCCAAGTTAATTACTTCATCAATAAAACACCCCTAAGAGCCGACACAGTAATAAGGGATCTGGGAACATATGTAGACAGCAGTCTGACCTTTGACCAACATTTAGCTAAGATAGTAAGAAAATCATTTTATATCACCTAATGTATAGGTAAGAATATGACATCCAGGTCCCAGAAAGTTATAGTACCACCCTATCAGACCTATTATTGAGTACAATGTTCCCTTTGGCATTTACCTAACTAGACACCTACAACAGTTGGAATGCACACAAACGTTTCTCACCAGGAAAATTCAGGGCATGAATGCTCTGTCCTACACAGATCACCCAAAGGCTCTGTCTCTGTATTCAGTCTCATACAGGCTGCTGAGAGGGGATCTTTGCCTGGCTTACAGGGCTTCTTCAGACCCAGCTGTGATGGATTTATTGCACATGCACAAAATAAACAGCTCCAGAGACACTAGATCCAGGATCTGAACTTTACTTGTGATACAAATAGAATATGCTAGAGAGATAAATATGTGTCCCAAAGGAGCCCCACATTATAGAATAGGCTCCCCATCCATGTAAAACAGAGTTCATCCCTGACCCTATTCAAATTAAACATTGACAAGTGGACTGGAAATCAAAAATGTATCTCCAGTCTGGCCCCCATGTTCCTTATGGACAGATGCTATTGATAAGAAAAAGTATTCTCCTAACACCTCCCCTACAAATCCTGTAGTTACCTCCCTACTAACATGTCCCCCAATATAGATATTCATGACACTCAGGATCCAAATAGGTTTGGGGTGCATGACTAGGCTTTTAAGGGTCCTAGTGGTTGTTAGCCTAGTAACAATCTAGGAACCTATGAACTCACCAAGTCAATCAGTTTAGAATAAATACAACTTGGATGAAATACATCCTGAGCAAAAGCATATGACTAAACAATTTATGTCTGAGAGGCATCATGTTAGCACGCTAAGGATGTGCCAAGCACATCACTAGGGATATCAGACTGAATAACATACATACACATAATCAAGTTTCACAGTTTTAACATCTGTTACCTTTACTAACTTAGAGTTTTTCATGAGTCCAGACAGGATGACCAATCTTCTGGTATCAAGAACCAGGAAAAAGCAACACAAGGATTCCACTGTAACTAGTAACTGCTGACAAAATAATACAAAATGGTCCACTCAAATAACACTGTTCCACCAAATGTTAAAATGAACACCGGTTTATTTGGCAAAAAACACATGTAAAAAATAAAAAATATATAAAAAGTTAAGCAAACAGGAATCAGTTGTAATGCAATTTTGTCCACATACAAGATGGAACTTCATCAGAACCTGAATTTGAGTGCAAGTGAGCTAAATTTATAGCAATGTTAACTGATAGATTGGAATCACATGACCAAATGTAAGTAAATGGATTAAAATCATTGGCAATGTAATAACACACAATAAAAGAACAACAATAACCACATATAAAGACCACATATAAGAAAAGTGAACATATTATAAATAAAAATAAGAATAAGAATAATGCATTATAATACATAATGAAAAGGCAAGTGAAAAGATTGTATGAATAAGTAACTCTGACATGAAAAATTTCTTCCACTTCTCACAAGGAATATATTAAGTGATTGTGTGGTAGATATGAAATAAATGCAATAAATATGACATAGCAAAATTAATTTAAAATGGGTTTAAAGCCAAACTATATATATGTAATATATATGAACCTATGAACCTATAAACTGGAAAACCCAACAAAACCAGAAAAAGTTAGGAACTATTCTAATGCAAATACATTATATTAATATATATATATATATGACAGTTTGTCAAATTCAGAAGCCTGGGACACAGCATAAGCAGAAAATCAAAATCCTACACAAACATGTGAATAGCTACACAGAGGCTGCAATACCTACCAGAAATAACCCCCAAACAAACAGTAAAAACAAACTCCAGAATTCTTCCATAAACAGGGTATATAACAAAAGAAAAAATTGTGCAAAAAATCAAGATCAGTTCTTAAACGACAATTTGCTCAGTTATACAACAAACTAAAAGATCTAATGCTAATATGAGGTCACTATAGCACTAAGCACAATCACTTGCTGATCAGCTCAAACACTATTTCACTTCCATTGATCCCAACAATATCCCTAGTTGCCTCCTGAGCAATCTAAAACATGACCTTTCAACCACTTACATTTTCATACAGGGCCTGAAACAGTCTATGCTCCAAGTTAATGGAGGACCAAAACAGTCATTCCAGTCCACAATCACAGACCACCAGATGACTAACTATACTTAATATAGAAAGCCATGTAATGAATTATGTCAATGCTATGCAAGGACATTTTGTGACCCTGTCAACCAATAAACACCCTAAGAGCCGACACAGTAATAAGGATCTGGGAACATATGTAGACAGCAGTCTGACCTTTGACCAACATTTAAGAAAATTAGAAAATCATTTTATATCACCTAATGTATAGGTAAGAATATGACATCCAGGTCCCAGAAAGTTATAGTACCACCCTATCAGACCTATATTTGAGTACAATGCTCCCTTACAGTTGGAATGCACACACGTTTCTCACCAGGAAAATTCAGGGCATGAATGCTCTGTCCTACACAGATCACCCAATCTTTGGGCTTTCAGGGCTTTTTATTGCAAAAGCTCTCCCAGAGACACTAGATCCAGGATCTGAACTTACTTGTGATACAAATAGAATATGCTGGAGAGACAATATGTCCCAAAGGAGCCCCCCCACATTATGAATAGGCTCCCCCATCCAAAAAAAGAGTTCATCCCCTGACCCTATTCAATTAAAATTTGACAAGTGGACTGGGAAAAAAAAATGTATCTCAGTCTGGCCCCCATGTTCCTTATGGACAGATGCTATGATAAGAAAAAAATTCTCCTAAAACACCTCCTACAAATCCTGTGTAGTTACTCCCTACGAGTTTTCTTCTGGTTTCAAGAACCAAAAAAAACAACACAAAAGGATTCACTGTAACTAGTAACTGCTGACAAAATAATACAAAATGGTCCACTCAAATACACCTTCCCCCAAAATGTTAAAATGAACACGGTTTATAAAAAAAAAACACATGTAAAAAATAAAATATATAAAAAGTTAAGCAAACAGGAATCAGTTGTAATGCAATTTTGGCAAGCTAAATGTATAGCAATGTTAATTTGATAGATTAACCACACATGAAGTAAAAATGTAAAAAATTAAAAATCAATATAAACAATACAATAACACACAGAAGAACAACAATATACATATAAAGACCACATAATAAAAGTGAACATATTATAATAAATAAAAATAAGAATAAGAATGCATTTATAATACATAAATGAAAGGCAAGTGAAAAGATTATATATATATATATATATATATATATATATATATATATATATATATATATATATATATATAGAGGTACATTTAAAACACAAAGAAATATAGGGGATGCTGAAAAAAATCTTTAAATAACATGAAGCAAAAAATAATTAAAAAATTGTTAAAAATTAAAAAAATAAAATAAAATTGTATACCTTTGCTGCCCTTAGATTCAAAACTGAAACAATAGAAGTCTTCTCATTAATTCCAGGGGCATAGTGGCATTTAACTTCAATTGCCAGTATAACTCTTTATAGTCAATACTGGTCTCCCAGGATCCCCCCAGGATTCCAAGGAATAATACCCAATATTCTGAATAAAAAATGTGTAAAACCATCACAGGAAACAGAATGTTTATATAGAGCATGGTTAGCATTCTGATGCTTCATGTCATAAAGATGGTCATAAATAGGTTTTTTAGTGGTCTCTCCATCTTCCGACTATAGATAGCTGGATGTGCACTGCATTTTGTTATATAAAAGTGACAACTTCTATTACAATAACCATACTTTAAAGTTAATTTGTGTTTACCAATGTCATCTAAAAGTATTTCTAAATCTTTCGGTATGTATTTACATTGTCGTATGACCCACATTTTTGTTTACCTTTCCTTTCAGTGCTCCCATTGTTTATATAGGATCATAGCAAGTTACTAGGCCACTGGCCCTGAGGCTCTTATAAGCCTAGCCAATAAATTAGCCCATGTTCCCACAAGTCAGCACCCAATGCCCCTGTCCAGCAGGGACACAGGTAGAATCCCAGGGGTGTATTTTCTGTTTCGCATCCAGTCATCCAGGTTCCTCTTAAAGAGGGATAATGAGGTACTCTGCTTGGTGTGGTGAGGGAGTCTATTCCACAGATGGGGGAGTCTCTGGGAGACAAATCTGTGCCACCAGCAAGTCCTGTTTATGTCACAGACCAAGATGAGGTTTTGCATGTGGGTCACACAACTGGAGTTTGGCTTGTGGATATGCAGCAATTTCATCAAGGTGGGGTCAGAGATTGCTCTGTATGCCAGACATAGATCACCTCTGAGGAGTCTGTATGAGATGGAGTAGAGGGACAGGGCTTTTAGCCTATCCTTGTACGATAGATTTTTGAAGCTGTGGATTCTCCTGGTCAGGAACATCTGTGGTCTCTCCAGCTGCTGCATGTTTGGAGTTTTGATGCAGGGGCAAAAGGGCATTCGATGATGATGGCTTGGGAGAGGGGAGAAATACAGGGAAGTTATGACTTTCTTGTTCCTAGAAGAAATACCCGTACTAATGAGGTGAGCCATGTAGAAAGCTATGCATACAATGGAGGCAACATGGTGGTCAAAAGTTCGATTGCTATCAACTTATGTGCCCCGGTCCCTCACAACTGCTTGCATGCTTAGGACATTGTTATTAATGTGATAATTTATGGAGATGTCACTCTTCCCAAAGGGGATGATGATGCATTTTTTGGCATTTAGTTTGAGGCTGCGTTTCTGGCACCAGTTATTTGTCTAGGTGAGACCCTCTTGTTGCATTTCTACATCACTTGGGAAGTTGATGACAGCACTGTTTTGAATCTAAGGGCAGCAAAGGTATACAGCTTGCAATCATCTGCAGACTTATTCAGCCATAGACCTCTGGTTTTGGCTTGCACCTTTGAGAAGTATATCCCAAACAGCAGGGGACCCAAGACCGATTCCTGGGGTACGCCACTCTTTATGGGTCTACTACTTGATGTAGCTTCCCTTATTTTGACTGAGTGAGTTCCATCAGTGAGCCAGTTAGCTGCCCATCTGGTCACATATAGAATTATGCCAAGCTGGGATAGTTTATATATTATGCCCTACTGGGGTATAGTGGCAAAGGTCTCAGCCAGGTCAAAGTAGGTGGCATGCACTGTCTTCCCCTCATCCATGGCTTTGGTAACTGACTCAAAGAAGTCTACAAAATTTAATAGGCACAATCTCCCCTTGACAAAACCAAACTATATGGGATCAAGCATTTGGAGGTTGCTGATGTCCTTGTTAATGTGGTCCATGATAACGCTATCCATGGCCTTGCAAATCAGGCTAGTTTGGCTGATGGGTCTATAATTGCCTGGATCAGTGGACATTACACCTTTGTGCAGAAGGATGACAGTGGCTGTCCTCCACTCAGTTGGGATGAAACCGGTACTCAGGCTTAGGTTGAATAGGGTGCCTGGTTGTCCGAGTTCCTGCCTGAGCTGATGTAGGATGCAGCCGTGGATGTTATCTGGTCCCATGGAAGCTGTGCTTTTACCCTTTCAGAGAGTGATAATGACTTTTTCCCTAGAGATAAGGGGTGGGGGCAGGTGCTGGGGATATTCTGGATTACTGATGGAGGGACAGAGGGGTGATGTTTTCACTGAACATGTCTGCCAGCAGGTTGGCAATACCCACATCATTTGTATACGTGGTGTCCTTGACCATCAGTTCTGAGCAGATTTGGGTCTTTCCTCTTAGACTGCAGATGTATGTGAAGAAGGCCTTATGACTGTCTTTAGTAAATGTGCCCAATTTGGACTTGAAGTTAGCTTTGGAGGATTTCATTAATACCTTTATTTTCCTTCTTATTCCAAGGAGAGATTGCTTCCAATTTGGCACCTGTTTCTTCTTGGTCCTGGACAGCAATGTTTTCCTTTTGTTGTAGAGTTTATTTATAGCCAATGTCCACCAGACAGGTTTACTCTTTCTTGAGGAGGAGGATTTTGTCCTGTCTGGTATTGCTGAATCCATGCATTTATATACATGGTTGTATAGTACTTTGGTGTAGATTTGAATCCATGCATGTATATACATGGTTGTATAGTACTTTGGTGTAGATTTGAATCCATGCATTTATATACATGGTTGTATAGTACTTATTTATATACATGGTTGTATAGTAGATTTGCCATGCATTTATATACATGGTTGTATAGTTATATACATGGTTGTATAGTACTTTGGTGTAGATTTGAATCCATGCATTTATATACATGGTTGTATAGTACTTTGGTGTAGATTTGAATCCATGCATGTATATACATGGTTGTATAGTACTTTGGTGTAGATTTGAATCCATGCATTTATATACATGGTTGTATAGTACTTTGAATCCATGCATTTATATACATGGTTGTGTAGTACTGTGTAGATTTGAATCCATGCATATATACATGGTTGTATGTGTAGATTTGAATCCATGCATGTATATACATGGTTGTATAGTACTTTGGTGTAGATTTGAATCCATGCATTTATATACATGGTTGTATAGTACTTTGGTGTAGATTTGAATCCATGCATTTATATACATGGTTGTATAGTACTTTGGTGTAGATTTGAATCCATGCATGTATATACATGGTTGTATAGTACTTTGGTGTAGATTTGAATCCATGCATGTATATACATGGTTGTATAGTACTTTGGTGTAGATTTGGACATTATTGCTAGTTCCTTCCCTTAGGAGGTTGTAATTAACTTTTGAAGGTTGTTTTGAAGGTTGTTAGCCAGTCTTTCTAAAATATCTTTAAAATTAAACAATGTTTTATACACCAAATAGGGTGAACTGCCAAATAGTTTATAGAGATTGTCGTTGGCCCTAAAAATCGTCCAGTTTTTCTCAGTAACATTCCTAACCTTAGCCATACAAGTACTGTAAGGGGGAATCCCTTTCAAAATCACTGATATTTGCAATATTAGCATTCCCACTTGTGTTCTCTAAAGAATGTCCCAAAAGAGGTATGTATTTAACCCCCGTCCTTGGACCACCTCCTGTTTGATGGACCTAACAAAGGACATAGTGTAACCCCTTTCAAAAATCATATTCTGTGAAACATTGATTTCTTTTATAAACTGCTCCTTCTTGGAGGTCATCTTGGCTAGCATAATGAATCGACTTTTCACTAGATTTATCTTATAGTATGGAGGGTGAAAACTATCAAAGTGAAGGTATGCATTAGAAAATGTTGGCTTCCTATAAATAACAGATTCAAACTTCCTGTTATCAAAATAAATAGTTGTATCTAAATAGTTAATACTGTCAAAGTGGTGAGTATAAGTAAATCTTAAAAAAATCTGTAGTACTCTTAATATAATCAATAAATTCACACATAAAATCCTCATTCCCAATCCAAAGAATAAAAATATCATCTAGGATTCTCAAATAAAGCCTACAGAAATGGGAGGGGATAGGGCAGTGTTTGATCTGGGGAAAAAAGTTTGTCTCCCAAGACTACATAACGAGTGAAGTACAAAAGATGCACCAATGGCAACATCTTGAATTTGTTTTTAAGTTTTCTTTTTAAAAAATACAAAATTGTTTGATTAAACTAAATCCATTAAATTAATCAACAGGAATTTGACTACTGTCTAATGCTGAAAAATTAATAAGTGTATAATTAAATAATTCTAACCCCTGATCCTTTGGGATACTCCAAGAACACTGCTGTTATGCAGAACTTCTCAGAGAAACCCTATACAAGCATGTCAATAGCTGCATAGAGGCAGCTGTACCCACAAGTAAGAAGTACAGAACTAACTCAAAAAACAAGCCACCAGGGTGGAATCACAAAATCAATAGACTGTATAACAGAAGGCCGAAAATCATGGCAAACATTAGGAGGTGCAGCACCCAACAGGATAAAAGCACTCTCATCAAACTAAACAAACAACTCAGAGGACAAATAAAATCTACAAAGCCAAATTTGACATAACTTTGGCCTCACAAGCCAAGGACAATCACAAGGCATTCTTTAGCTATGTCTGCAGCCTCAAAGGCAATACACAGTTCTATGCAGAGGTCATTGTAAATGGAGCCATCTATACTGAGACAGAAGGTATAGCAAACCTACTGGGTGATAATTTCAGCTCCAAGTTTACCCCTCTCTTCCCCAAAACCTTCCCTCAGGAAATGCCATCAAATATAACTCCCCTTGCTGTCACTAGGGAACAGCTCATTAATGCTGTCTCTAAGGCCAAGAACACTGCATCAAAGGGCCAAGACAATATCCCAGGATTCCTTCTAAATAGCATGAAACATGACTGATCAGGTGCTCTGGTATTGCTATTTAACTGTAGCCTCCAAACAGGCTTTGTGCCTCATGAATGGAGAATGGCAGCAATCATCCTTCTGCACAATGGTGGGCCATCCACAGACCATGGAAACTGCAGACCTATAAGTCTCACTAGTCTTATATGCAAGCCATGGAATGAATTATCATGGAAATTATCAAAAATGATATAGGAAACTTCCAGACACTGGACCCAACCCAGTTTGGTTTGATCAAGGGGCAGGTCATGTCTATTCAACCTGATGGACTTCATTGAGAAGGTCACCAAAGGATGAGGGAAATATGGTTCACACTGCCTACCTTCACCTGACCAAGACATTTGACACAATATCCCACTTGAGCATCATTGACAAACTCAAGAGGTTAGGCACAAACCAGTATGTCGCCCAATGGATAGCCAACTGGTTCCCAGACAGGACCTAGGAAGGTAGAATTGGGGAGTCCACCTCTACAAAGAAGCCAGTGACAAATGGAATCCCTCAGAGATTGGTCCTTGGACCACTCTTTTTTGGCATTTACTTCTCTGAAGTCAAGACTACTGTCAATGGTCTCTGGCTGACTAAATTTGCAGTTGATTGGAACTTAGGCACTGCTATTCAATCCCACAACACCACTGTTCTCCAGGAAGGGCTGACACAGACAAACAACTAGTGCTAGAGTCATGGACTGACACTAAATGCCAAGAAATGCATAATACTATCCTTCAGAAAGTTATTTACCCCTGGTAACTATCATAGTCATGACACACCCCTTAGAGTTCACCCAGTAGTCAGCAACTTAGGGACACACATAGACAGTAATCTAGCCTTTGAATATCACATGTCTGCAGTAGTGAGGAAATCATTCTATGTTGCATAACCTATAAACAAAGGTATGGCATCTAAGTCCAGTGAAGTCATTGTTCTACTGCATTCAGCATGCATTAGACCTATCATTGAGTACAATGCCCCCTTTGGTATGTACTTAACCAGACATATCCAACAGTTGGAACATCCATAGTGGTTCTCACTAAAACAATACTGGGCATGAGTAAAATGTCCTGTGCAATCCACCTCAAGGCATTAGATCTGTACTCTGCCTCCTACCAGCTGTTGAGGGGAATCTATGCCTGGCATACAGGGCATTTTCAGACCCCACTCTGATGAACCACCTGCATAGCCACAAACCAAACAGCACCAGAATTTCCCATTCTAAAGACTTAAACATTGCCTGTGATATAAGTAGGACCTGCTGGAGAGACAGATATGTATCTCAGAGACTACCCCTCCTCTAGAACTTCCCCCTATCCATGTGAAGCAGACTCCCTCCCTAACCCAATTCATGTGTAACCTGGACAACTGGATGGGGAACAGGAAATTCATCCCTGGTTTGGTCCCCTATGTCTCTAATGGACTCAGGCAACCTGTAAATGATTCATTTCCCAGGCCCCTGCTTGTAAATGTTTCATCTCCCAAGCACCTGCTTACACTTATCAAGGTTACCAGAACTTGTCAATCTTTGAGATGCATGGCTAGGCTTAAGAAGGCCCTTGTGGTCATTAGCCTAGTAAACACTTATGAACCTATGAACCTATACAAGTAAATAAGTCCACGGCATCAGTGGTAAGAAATGAAAATCATTTGGTCCTCAGCTCAATAGCAATATGACTTAAAAAATCCTGAGAATCTTTTACAATATGGTTAATTTGCATAATAAAATGTTTTAATAACCTATAAATATAACCCCCTAAGGGGTAAGTCTTTGAACTCTAGGTTGGAACTATTGGTCTTAAAGGGGAATATAAATATTTTGTGCACTTTAGGGCTCCCACATATGGAAGGTATAAAAGGTGTTTTATTACACAAAAAAATCATAATCTGATTTTGAAATAGTTCCTTGAAATAAACAATCATCTAAAAACAAATCATTTCCACAATATGCAGTGTTAATTCTGTTATGTGAAACCACACAGTAAACTTCATCATTTTGTAAAATACCATACATTTGTCTAATATAATCTTGAGTTTCAAATGAAACCACCCCACCTCCCTTATCAGTTTTCATAATTCATATGTTCCTGTTAGTCGTGTGTCCATAAGTCTTCTTTCCCCTGACTTAAATTTTAAATGCATCTGTGGGGCCACACAGTTAAGACCTTATACCTTATGAATATCTATTTTGTAAGCTTTTTTGAAAGCTATTATGAGTGTTTGTTGTATTTTGTATTACTTTATTGCCTTTTTATATTTTGAATACTGTGGTTTGTTTCCTTTACCTTGTGTTTTACTTGCATTCTGCTTTAACTGCATATTAAAACTTCAAAAGAGACCACAGCTCTGTCTCTTCTGAGTCAGGCAGAAATTCTTTCCTGCCCTCCCACCCAGTTACAGTTGTCTTGTTAAATACCACTGTCTTTCTAGTTGCCTGCCTCTTATGTTAATCTGACCATATATCTCATTTCCTCTCTGCTTTCACTGGCTTGTGTGAGTAATCACAAAATCATCATCATTGAAATCTCTCCCCTTCAACTATTTAAATTTATTGGCCATCCTACTGTATTCCATAGTACCAGAATACAAAAGTGACCACCTCTTTCAATCCATCTTGCTGTTTTAAAAATAGTAACTCTCTACTAAACCTTAACTTTTTAAACAGGTAAAACATAAATTACCTACTTTCACATCTAACTTCTCTAGTGCACACTGCAGTGTGCATTTTTTTTCATCTTACCTTTAAGCATCCCTGTGATTAGCACATTCTCTAATACCTGCTGGAAAGCACTAGGAAGCCTTAAACTGATGCAAGCACTCAACTATCCTTGTTAATAAGGAGAAATTAATCATAGGCACTAAACAGCCTATAATTGCAAAGTACCTTGCTAAGGTAAGGGAAAACAGCTCCTGAACTTTACAAAAAAAAAAAAAAAAAAGCACCAAACCAGGCATGTCCAAGGGTTAGCTTCCAATGATTTCTCCTGTCCACATGGTGAATCTGGGCATACTGGGGCAATGCAGCAATTGCCTCATGTACACATACAACCCTCTCCTCCTATCACCCAACACTACAACCTGTGAGAGATGCACTTACATAGCCAAAATGGAAGCAAAGCTCTCTCCACCCAAGATTGTGCTAGACAATCAAGAGGAGAAGGTTAACACCCACACTACACCTCAAGCAACACATAGCCCTTCTAAACCCACACCACCAATACCCACATATAGCATTATTAAATCCACATATGCAGAGGCCCTTAACTGTAACCTGCCCAAGCAACAAGGACCTCTGAAGCTGAAACACAAACAAACACCAATCACAATCAAAGTGTCACATAGTTCACAACACCAGTGTGCCACCCAGCAACAGCCCCTAAGGCAAGACAACATACCTAACACTTTAGTCATAGGTGACTCTATAGTCCAGCACACTGATGTCCCAGGGACCAGGTTGAACAAGGAGAAAATTACAGTCAGCTGCCTGTTGGGTGCCAGGATCCGCCACATAACGCATACACTCAAGTCACTCCACAGCAAGTACAAATATGACTCTGTCATTGTCCATGTTGGAGTGAATGACTTGAGACGTACCTCCCTAGACTACATGAAAAGAGACATGGAAGAGCTCTCGGATCATGTGATCCAAGCAGGTATGACCCTAGCCTTGAGTAGCATCCTGCCTTCGCCCAGAATGATACCACAATATAAGGACAAAATTATTGACTTCAGCAATTGGCTAAGATTCTGGTGTCATTCAAAGGGGATCCAGTATCTGTCTGCCTGGGACATGATCGACAGACCACGATGCTTTGCCAGAGATGGTCTGCACCTGTCACCCCTGGGATTCAGGTTCCTGGCTAAGGCTCTTGCCACCCCAATAGTGCCTTGTTTAGGCAAAGTTCAAAGGGCAAAACCACCACCGTAACAGGTGCAAGCATGCAAAATCTGAAGGTAATGCTACTCAATGCTAGAAGTCTAAACCTCAAAATGCACTCTCTCGAGGCACACCTAAAAATGGAGAACATCGATATCTGTGCAGTAACTGAGACCTGGTTCAAGGCTCCAGAGTGCACCCCTGCAATACCAGGCTACAACTCTTACCACACTTTTCGGCCACCAAATCAGGACCGAAACACGAAAGGTGGAGGAGTGTCAATATTCACCAAGGATATTCACACCACCAGGCTAGTTGCCCAACACAATGCATCTGAAATTCTCCAGGTGCAACTAACATTAGGTAAGACTGCAATCCAAATTGTAGCTTGCTACAGATTCCCCACCATATCCCAAGATTCTCACTACACCTCTCTAAACATACTGGAAAATTATTATATTAAGATAGAACCAAACACCCTAATACTGGGTGATTTTAACTACCCTACCATTAACTGGGAAATCTACTCATGTACCAACACCTTTGCCCAACGGTTCTTTGAATTCATAAATTCCAATGCCCTGGATCAACTAATCCATAGTCCCACCAGGGGCTCCAATATCCTAGACCTGATCATTACCAATATGGGAAATCGATGGTCCACACCTATGGTCACTCCCTTGTTAGTCAGGTCTGACCATAAGCTAATCACCCTTAGTATCCACATCCCACCCCCACCCCCCAGTAAGGAAATCTCCATAAAAATCTTCTCCAAAGCCAACTTCATGCTTCTCAAGTCAGAAGTGGCAAACTTCATGACACCCATGCAGACAGGAACTGAAAGTTCAACTGCTGAATCCTACACTAAGGCACTGTATGAGCACATAAACTCATGTATGAATCGTGCCATCCCAAATAGAACCAATATGCTCTCATCCAAAAAAAGGAAGCCAATCTGGTGGTCCCCTGCCATAAACAAACTTTACAACAAAAGGAAGAAACTGTTGCAGAAAAGAGGAAAATCCCAGGATGCAAAAAACTCCCTTACCAGGCTCAGTAAGAAACTGAGATCCCTCATAAAATCCTCCAAAGCTAGTTACGAAAATAAAATTGCCAAAGATTCCAAAGACAACCACAAAGCAGTCTGTAACTATGTCAAGAATCTAAATGGCAATGCTCAGATCTGTTCTGAGCTAAAACAGAATGGCATTAAATATACTGATCCCAAGGATATTGCCAATATCCTGGCAGATTGATTCAGTGCCAACTTCACCCCCCTCTCACCCCCTAAATGGCCGATCTCAATACCGGAAGATTTCCAAATTCCGGTAATAACGGCCACACAGGTAAAAACGCACTTTCCAAAGCTAAGAATACAGCATCCATGGGATCAGATGACATCCCGGGCTGTGTACTACATGAACTATATTATGAAATGGCACCTCACCTAAGTGTCATGTTTAATCATAGCCTCACCTCAGGTTTCATGCCCACTGAGTGACGCACAGCTACAGTTATCCCACTCTACAAGCGGGGGATCTACTTTGGATCCCAGAAACTACCATCCCATCAGTCTGATGAGCCTTATCTGCAAGGCCATGGTGCGTATTATCATGGAACTTATAAACAAAGACATTGGCAACCTTCAAACACTGGACCCCACCCAGTTTGGGTCTGTGAAGGGCTGATCTAGTCTCCTGAACCTGATTGACTTCTTCGAATCAGTCTCCAGAGCCATGGACAAGGGTAAGGTGGTCCACGCAGCCTATCTAGACCTTGCCAAGGCCTTTGACACCATCCCCCATTCTGGAATCATATATAAACTTACTAAGCTGGGCATTAATCCCTAGGTCACCCAATGGGTTGCTAACTGGCTTACTGACAGAACCCACACTGTAAAAGTAGCTGACTCCAAATCCAGCTCCAGACAAGTGACAAGTGAAGTACCTCAAGGTTCAGTCCTGGGACCTCTCTTGTTTGGCATCTACTTCTCTGAAGTACAGGCCAACACTAAGGGACTCTAGCTAACAAAGTTCGCAGATGACTGCAAACTGGGAGCCATTACTGAATCCCCAAATGATGTGGATACTCTACAAAAGGGCCTTACAGAAACAGATGCTTGGTGCCAGAGCCATGGGCTCAACCTCAATGCCAAGTAATGTACAGTTATCCCCTTTGGGAAAAAACATACCCATGAATTAACATATAGGTGACAGTACACTAAACACCAAAAGTCTGATAAGAGACTTAGGGACACAGGTGGACAGTGATCTCATCTTCGATAACCACATCGCCACAACAGTCAGGAAATCCTTCTATGTGGCACACCTCATCACTAAGGGTTTTTCATCCAGAAAAAAGGAGGTCATTGTCCCACTGTACTCATCCCTCATTAGATCCATTATAGACTACAACGCCCCATTTGGTATGTACCTCTCAAGACATCTGCAACAACTGGAAAAGCCACAGACATACCTCACTAAAAGAATCACAGGCCTAAAGCAGATGCCCTATGCTAACCGCCTTAAAAAACTCCAGCTATACTCTGTCGCATATCGTCTACTCAGAGGCAATCTCTGCTTAACATACAAGGCCATGTCAAACCCAGAGTTGTTGGACATGCTACACTTAAAGAAATCCTAATCCCTCAAAGCCACACACTCCAGGGATCTAAACCTTGTCATCACAATAAACAAAACATTCTGGAGGGATAGATTCCTGACCCAGAGACGCTCCAGACTCTGGAATAGATTGCCCATACATGTCAAGCAGAGTGCCTCTTTGGCCCTCTTCAAAAGGAACCTTGTTGATTGGATGGGAGAAAGGAAATTCACCCCGAGGATCACGTCAGTCGCCCTGCTAGACAGGGATCCAGGGAAGTAAATAGTGTGGGAAGAAATAGCCAGGGAATTGTTATGGCTAGGCTTGTATAGGCCCTAAGGCTGATACGATCTGAGGAAGACAACAGTCGAAAGCGCTTATCGGATATCTTCAAGGGACAGTTTTGAGCTTTTTTATTTTTCATTTTATTTTCAAGTCGAAGTTTTATTCATATTAAAGGACTACATTTTAATTGGAACACTTGTGGATTTCGTTGATTGGCCATCCTTGGGTGGATTTTCTGTCTTTTATCTGCTAATATTGACTGTTTTTGTGACAGACCACCTTTAGCGTTTGGGAGTTATTTATTCATTAGGGCTGATAGCCTAGTACCAACCTATGAACCTATGAACCTATGTGTGATGGAGGGGTATATGTACTCCTCTTCTTAAAATTATGTGAGGACACTGCAGGTTTTCTATCAAAATGAATTGCTAAATTTAATTTTCTGGTTAAAACCTTAAGCTCAACTAAAAGGTCCACTATATTCATGGGTTTACTGGGAATAAAGTAAAACCCTTTTTAAAAAGTTGAAAATCATAGGAGTAATTGAAATAGAACTATAATTAAAAATGTTAAAATTATCAATAGTTAATAAAATGGCCCATAGTCAGATTTTATACCATCTAAACTAATGTTAGTAACCTTATCTAATTCTGTTTTTTTTTCTTGCCCTGACCTTAATGTGTACTCTCAAAAGGCCTTACCAAAAAGAATGCGTGGTTGTCCTGTTCTATGGGTTGTACTGTGGATTGGTCTTTCTCGCTATTCTCTCTGACCTTCTCAAAGAAGGGAAATCCAAAAGGGTCTGGATTGTAACAAAAATTATCAGATGAAATGACAACCTCTAAAATAAGAATCCCTTCTGAATGGCAGGGATCCAGCAGGGATCCGGTAATTGGTCATTGCCATTACCGGAAATATCTCATGATAATCTTTATCACCTTTTTCTTTTTTCCTCAAAAATGTTTTTATTCACTGTATAATACAACAATTTAACATTGTAATAACAGGAAAAGAACAAATATGTTATATACAGTGTCCATAACAAATAAAAAGAAATGAAATATGTAGGAAAATATTTAGTATTTTTCTAAAAGGTTAAACAATTTCTTCCAAGCAATTAATTGATGAGTTGTGTTATTCATTCTTGTTTTTATAGTAGCAATTTAATTTCTACAAATATACTTTGCAAGGTGAACAAATTAAATTTTAAAGACAGGAGTAGATTAGGATTTCCAATTTTAGTAACAATGTTTGCACTATCGAGAGGATTGACCACAGTAAAAATATTTGATTTTTAGGAATGACTTCAGGAACAGGAACAAGATCATTGAAAAGGAGTCAGAATTTATTCAGTTGTCATTCCACAGAGCTTTACAAAGGTATCTAAAATCTGACCAAAATGGGGAAATTACTTTATAATTATCAGTCATGTATAGCCAGTCAGCATCCAGGATGTCCACATCTCCAGCATTTTATTTCATCCTTTTGTGTACATTATTGCTAATCTGTGGGGGGTAAGAAAGCATCTATGTATGAATTTCCATGTGTATACACACCAGAACAAAGAAGATGTGGACTGTTTCACAGACTGTAAACAAAGATTTTTTTATATTTTGCTGAAAATTCTTGATTGTTAACTTCACTGAAATAATTCCAAAAGGAAATATCTGTTTTGCCAAAATCATATCTGAGGATTTTATAAATTACAGATATGTATGAAATATTATTGGGTGAGCCATTAATAATTGTTGAGATAAAAAAATCTAAGATTTTTAAGGTCCTCTTATTGTATGACTCTAGTGAGGATATCAGCTAAGCATATATAAATTCCTTACAAGTTTGGATAGACAGCTAATTACACCTCTGTAAACCATATCTGACAATCAGATAGTCTGCAGAACTTATTTTATTAGCTGAGAGAAATGGACTCTAATACAATAGGTCACTTTCTTTAATTCTAGCATTTTCTGAGTATCAAAATATATCAAGCACTCATTTGTGAAAGTAATAGCAAAAATAATTATTAATAAATTGTTGCTCAAGTGATTAGAAAACAAGCTTTTTAAATAGCAGTAATATTTCGCTTATAAGAGGTGTAAGAACAAGTTACGACCTCTCACTTTCAATGTATATTTTTAAGATCTGTATAAAATGCTTCTATGTATTTGAATGTAAGGTTCAAGCAATATCTTATTGTTACTCAAAAGCAAGCATTCATGAATTAACTTTCAATATGACATATAAGAAGTATTATTCCAAAGTGACACTATGTTGCTAAATGCTGAATTGTACTAGAAATCAACATTTGGGAACCTTATATCCCCTTCATCCCAGCTTGATGTATGCTAAAGAAGAAGACTAATTCTTGTTTTCTGTGGTACCAAAGGAAGTTAAGTAGAATGTTATTTATTTTCTTTTTAACTTTAATAGGTGGAGGAAGTATTAAGGCTTGGCTAATAAATAAAATTTGCGGTAACAGTATACTTTTAATTAGAGTTAGTCTGTCTTCAAATGTGAAGAACAGTCTGTTCCAGCTGTTGATGAAACTTGTGATTGAGTTTATAATTTGTTGATAGTTGTGAGGGATTTTTTATAATATGATTCATAAGGACACCTAAATTTTTAATATGTATACCGTCCCATTTTATATCTCTGATTTGAGTTTCTTAGCAACATTTTTATTTATTAGAAGTGTCTCAGTCTTATTGTGATTAGATTTTAATTCAGAGATATTTGCAAAAGAATCTAGATTATTTAATAGGTGATCGATTGGATTTTCAATATCATAAGAGGTTATTAGTAGATAGTCAGCAAACGGTTGCATCTTAGGGGATAGCTTGTCTGATATTTTATATCCTTTAACAATATCATTATTTCTAATGCAATTTGCAAGAGGTTCCATAGCAAGGGCAAAGAGTCATGGAGAAAGGAAACACCCCAGATTAATACCTCTTAATATTTCAAATGGGCTAGTTAAATAAAACCCAATCTTTACATAAGAAACTGAATTTTCATATAAGTTTTTAATTAAATCAGCAAAGTTTAAGAAGAAATTATATATTTGCAGAACATTAAATAGATATAGTCATCTTGAGGAGTTGAAGGCTTTGTCTATGTCAAGGCTTAAAACAGAAAGGTCATTCTTTTTTTATTATTCTCTAGGTCTATTACAGAACGTAATCTAATTACTTTATCTTGAACCTTTCTGTTTTTGATAAAACCAGTTTGGTCTTCATGAATTAATTTTGGAAGTATGTTACTAGTCTAACAGCTAAGATAGACATAAACATCTTGTAGCCTGTGTTCAGCAGGGATATTGATCTGTATGATGTACATAGGTAGGGTTCCTTATTTGGTTTTAAATGGGAGGAATAATAGAATATTTCCATGAGGGAGGGACATTTGCTGTGGTTTTGACTTCCTGAAATGTATTAAGTAAGATTTTCAAAATATTATCAGGCAAAAGTTTATAAAATTAGACCATCTAGCCCCAGTGCTTTGTTTGTCTTGATGTTTTCTTTTATTTGTTTCTTTAATTCTTTGAAAGAAAGGATTTTATTTTTATTATTAATGCTGTGCTTAAATAATTTATTCTGAATATTGTTTTTTAGGAAGCCATCTATACTTTTATTATCATAATTTGTAGATGGATTATTGTTACTGATATTCTCATAGTGTTTCTTAAAGCATAATAAGATGTTTTTAAGCCTGTGACTTTAATGATTTGATTATTTTTAGTGTGTAAAATTTATTTTATATGATTTCTTTCATTTAAATGCTTGGATCTAATCTCAATCTTGTGAAGACTCTTAGGGTTAATTGAGTAAGATTGTAATCTGATTTTTTCCAGATTCATTGAAATTTAATGTTGCATGATGTCTTGATATTCCTTGTTCAATTTGCATATGTCAGTTAATGCAGATTTGACATTTGTTGTAAATTTTAATTTTAGTTTCTCAATTTCATTCTGTATGTCTACTAGTTGTTTAATCCCATTCTCTCCTTTTGTTTATATACCAACTTTTGATTTTACCATATAAGACTACCTTTAGAGTGCCCCATAGACTTATATCTGAAACCTCTCTATTATTATTGACATCCATGTAATGATTTATTTTATTTAGAAACCATTCTTTGAATCCTTGTACTGTTACTAGATAAGCAGGTAATCTTTGGCAAAAGTTTAAAGGATCAGTGTTGAGTGTTATTTTGAAGGTGATAGCACTGTGGTCAGACATAAAGCATGATGTCAACACTACATTATCTATTTTGGATAGAAAGAATCTAGTTACTAAGACTTTATCTATTTTGGTTACATGACAGACCTGTAGGAATAGTAAGGCTCATTAGGCTAATTGGGCAGTAGTTCCTGGGGTCCATGGTGGCTCCACCTTTGTGGAGTGGGATAACCATTGCTGTGAACCATTCAGTGGGCACAAAGCCTAAGGTGAGGCTATGATTGAACATGGTGCTTAGGTGGGGTGTCAGGTCATTCTGTAGCTCATGTAGAATACAGCCTGGGATGTTGTCAGGTCCCATGGATGTTGTGTTCTTGGTTTTGAAGAGTGTGTTTTTTACCTGTGCAGCCGTGACTACAGGAAATTTGCATTTTTCTGGTATAGAGATGGGCCCTTTAGGGAGTGAGAGAATGGTAAAGTTAGCACTGAACCTATCTGCCAGGATGTTGGCAATATCAGTTGGTTCTGTATATTTAATGCCATTGTGCTGTAACTCAGAGCAGATCTGAGTGTTGCCATTGAGATTCTTGACATAGTTATAGAATGCTTTGTGGTTGTCTTTAGAATCAGTGGCAATTTTGTTTTCTTAACTAGCTTTGGAGGATTTTATGAGGGATCTCAGCTTCTTACCAAGGCTGACCAGGGAGTTCCTCGAATCATGGGATTTTACTCTTTTTTACAACAGTTTTTTCTTCTGTTGTACAGTTTGTTTATGGCAGGGGACCACCAGATTGGCTTCCTTGTTTTGGAGAATAGCATCTTGGTTCTGTTAGGGAGAGCACGATCCATGCACTGGTGTAAGTGCTTATAAAGTGCATTTGTGTAGGATTTAGCAGCCGTACCTCTATTGTCCATCTGCATGGTGTCGTGAAATTTGCCACTTCTGTCTTAAGAAGTGTGAAGTTGGCTTTGGAGGCATTTTTTACGGTGGTTTCCCTAATGAGAGTAGGGGCAGGATGTGGATGTGTAGGGTGATTAGCTTGTGATTGGATCTCACCAACGAGGAAATTACATCTAGTGTGGAACACCAGTCACCCATGTTGGTAAAGACTAGGTCTAGGATATTGCTGCCCCTGGTGGGGATGTGGATAAGTTGATCCAGGGAGTTGGAATTTATGAATTCCATAAAACATTCAGTAAAAGAGTTGGTACATGAGTAGTTTTCCCAGTTAATGGTGGGGTAGTTTAAATTGCCCATTATTTATACAAAAACTAAAGGACATTAAACTTTATACAGCATACTGATACTCTTTATCTAAAGAGACTAAATTAAATGAATTAATTAAATTGAATTATTATTTGTTAAAATGAGCAAATATAGGTATAGTGTGTTATTAAAGTAGAGAAAGAAAAATGCATTTGAAATTGTCACTATCAGAAGCATGTTGTTTGCATTTCTTCTGTAATAAATCACTATTTATAATAAAGCATATACTTACAAGACTTGTTAGATAAAAGTAATTGTTAAATAAGTAAAAACACAGTTCAAATGATCATTCTTGAATCCGATTGCCTGTTGGAATTCAGTGAGGAGAAACAGGTTCAAAGGTCATGACCTACTTCCTGAAAGATGTTTCAGATTGTTCCTCATAAGTATGGGAGCTAATTGAAGCTGTTAGAAGCTTGAGCTTGCCACAAAAGTAGTCAGATCCATAAGTTGAAGCTTTTTAAGCATAACAATGCTCACGGATATTAAAATAAGCTGCTAACAATGTAAAAAGCTGTTTTTTGAAGCATTAAGATGTTAAATGGTGAAAAATCAAAGTAAAGAGTACAAAATACCAACCATAAATAAGTATTAGTCATATTAGTTAATAGCAGCATATTACAGGAGTTCAGTTAAGCAGAGCGAATATATGTAAAAATAAAATGTGAATGTTTACTTTTAAAATGCTCAATTATCACACATCAACCATTTCTGTCATCTCTAGTGCTTAAGTACTTTACCAGAGGGACTAAGACAAAAGGAAAACACACACAAGAAGAAACAGATATGAAATATATGAAATATGTATAAATATATGGAACGTATGGGTGATTCTGTACTATTTTACTGATACTATGTATGTGAAAAGGTTACAGTATAAAATAGTACATTGCAGCTGCATGCTATTAAAATTATTTGAGTAATGTATGTTTTTTTTGAAAAATTAGCATTATTGTGAGTAAGATAACAAGGAAGGAAAAAGTTACATTACATTCTGTGAGTGATTCCACATTGTTTAAAGGGGAGAAAATAAAACTTACAGGAAATGTGAAATTAAGTATATAGGTTCATAGATTATTAATAGGCTAACTGTCCTTGTGGACCATTTTAAGCATAGACAATTAGCCCATGTGAGAATCAAACTCTGCACCTTGTGTCTGTAAGGCAAACACCTTAACTGTTATGCCAACTTCCCACCCCCAGTCTCTAGGTTTCTTTTTCTATTAGTTATCCATTCATTTTTTTGAGCCTTGCCTTTTTAAATTCATTGAAGAATCCATGGGTTCAGGTTGACTTAAAAAGTATTTTTAACAAATGTGGGTGCTTCTTCAAGAGTGTCAAAAGTTTTCTTACCCTCTGACAGGGATAGTCTTATTATTCCAGGAAATATGAGTTGCTCTTTGACTCCTTCCTTTTTAATGACTTTATTAGAGGGAAACATGCTTTTCTTTTGGACATTATAAAGGATGAAAAGCCATTATCAAATCTAATGATTCTGCCACCACTTTTTAATGGAGAATGGATCCAGACAGTTCTTAAAACAAAGTCTTTGTCTTGAGTGGAAATAAATTTTACAATAATAGATCTAGGGTGGCTGTTTTTACTGGGTGCAGAAGTTGTGATTAAAGGTCTGTATGCCTTTTCTATCCTGAAAGATAATGCTTCAAGTAGATTTAAAATTTTAAGAATCCAAGAAGTCAGGAAATTAATCATAGTGTCCCCCTTCATCTGCTCTGGGATGCCATACATTCTTATATTGTTTCTCCTGATTCTGTTCCCAATGTCATCTATTTTCTCAATGAGTCTGGTGTTTTCTTGAAGAAGAAAGTCTATGTGTTTCTCTTTCTTTATTAATCTATAGTCTATATCTGTTACAGAATCCTCAAGTGCAGCAATCCGGGCAGTTTGTTGTTTAAGAACATCATTCCGTAAGGCTATTTGTTTGGTGTTATCTTCCTTTATATTGTCCACTTTTAAGTTTAGTTTATTTTTACCACCAGGTCTTGAACTGTGGTAAGGATTACCTGTATTTCTTTCTTCATTGGATTTCCTTGCTGGGAAAACTTGGAGTTACTCATCTTCCTTTATGAATGTAATTTCAGTGTCCCTTCTTCTGGAGAATTTGACATGAAAATATGAAGAATTTTGTTGAAAAATTACACTAACTTGTAGCTTAAGACTTCCAGAATCTAGTTTTAATAATTTCAGGTCACTGTTGGTGAAACTGAATAAAAATCCCTGTCAGGAAAAGAGGAAGACTGCAGAGCTCAAGAATTCTGCTGCTTTCAGCCTGCCATCCAAGCCACACCCCTTTAGCATCCCTTTATAATTTATTTTTGTTCCTGCTTTTAATGTTTTCCACTTGCCTATCAGTTCTGCTGAAAATACAATCATATTTTGTTTTAACGACAGAAAACATTAAATCCCTTCGAATATAATTAACTGTTCAATTCATTTACTTCATCCAAAAGCTTATTTATCATAAAGTCATTATGTTTGATCAATACTTGCAATAACTCCAAACCCCGTTTATCAGACAAGGTAACCAACTCATCAAAAAACTCAGAGTCCTGCTCAGTACTAAATTTAGTATAACAAAGTCCTTTTGGCACCCAGTTGTGCCTCATATACTCAATAAAACAACTGTTGTTCAACTACAAGCTTTTAAGTTTTAAAAACTTTTTTTAAAATAATGAGACTAGCTTCAACAGTATGGGTTTCTGTGACTACAGGTAAATTGTTTACATTGGAAAATATACAGGGTTGGCATACCCAGTCATGAAAGTTACATGGCATACCTCAAAGCCTCTCCTGAGTTTCTTGTGTATTTACCAGTTAGACATGGACATTCGATATCCCAAAAAGGCTTTGTTATACTTCATTACCTCACAGAAAGAGAGAAAAATGCTACAATAGTGAATGTGAAAGATTCATAGGTGGGTAATTGACCTGCCACTGGGCAGAATGGTTGATGATCAGGAAACAGTGTCATGATCATTCAATGAAGTGTGCACCTCCACAACATGTAGCAGACCAAGAGAACCTCAAAAGCCAAAACCAAGAAACAGGAAAAGCATCTCAAGAATTCCATTGAAACTAGTAACCACTGAAAAAGGAATCCAAAACTGTCCACTCAACACAATTCCGCCAAATGTTAAAATGAACACCAGTTTATTTGGTGCAAAACACATGTAAAAATTTAAATATATAAAAAGTTAAGCACACATGAATCAGTTGTAATGCATTTTCATCCCCATGCAAGATGGAACTTCATCAGAACCTGAGTTTGACTACAAGTGACCTAAAATTTCTAACAATGTTAATGGATAGATTGGAATCACATAAACAAATATAGTTAAATGGATTAAAATACATTGGCACAGTAATAACACATGATAAAAGCACAACAATAACCACATATAATGACCACATATAAAAAGTGAACATACTAGAAATAAGAATAAGAATAATACATGATAATATGTAATGAAAAGGCAAGTGAAAAGATGGTATGAATTAGTATCCCTAACTCGAAAAATTCTTCCACTTTTCCTCACAAGGAACATATTAAGTGATTGTACTGTTATGGTACATATGAAATATACACAATCAATATGCCTTTTATGACTAAAAAAATGTAAAAGCCTAACAACCAAACTATAATAAATTTAATTTATTAATGTAGTAAAAAAGTATATGTGTCTGTATATGTACATTTAAAACAAAGAAATATAGGGGAAGCTGAAAAGCTCTTTAAATAACATGAAGTAAAAAGTAATTAAAAACATTTAAAAAATGTTTAAACTTTATAACTTCACTGCTCTTAGTTTTACAACTGGGACAATGTTACTGGAACCCATGGTGGCTGTGTTTTTGGCTAGTTTTGCTAGTAATCATAGGTTTAACTTGGACAGGTACTGCCTCCTCTGTGCAGCTATGAATATGGTCACACAGTGCTTTTGTGTACGGCTCACAGTAGTTCTCAGTGTCATCTGGGTTCAGGGGGGCTTGGAAGTTTCATAAGTGGTCACTTAGTTTGAGGTAACTGGCTTGGGCAAAGTTCTTAACAGGTTTGGAGTTTGATGGGGTTCTAGGTTAATTTTAATATTAAAGGAGATAATTTCTGGTCAGATCTTACCAGGGAGGAGATAATGCACAGGAGGGAGCAGCATTCCCCCATGTTTGTGAGCACTAGGTCTAAGATATTTTCACCTATAGATTGGGAGCTAACTAGTTATTCTAGGGTGTTTACATTGATGAAGTCCAAAAACCTTTGAGCAAGTGAATTATGGGTCATATAAGTCTCCCAGTTTATGGAGGAGTAGTTGAAGTCACCCATAAGTATGGTATTAGGCTGAATGTTAAGAGATTCCAGTAGATTTAGGTAGGTGGTATGGTTTTCCAGATTCATGTTAGGGGATCTGTAGCTAGCAAGGATATGATATAGGGTTGAACCTATGGATAGTTGGGCATGAAGCAGCTCAAGTGAGTAATTTTGCTAAACCAGTCTAGTAGTGTACTTGACTGTTCTGAACACTGAGATACCTCCTCCCTTTATTTTATCCTAAGCTGAGAATGATCGAAATGTATGAAAGGCATTTTAGCCTTTGATAGCCAGGTTACTCAGCATGGTTCTGAACCTTGTTTCCATGAGTCACATATGTCTGCATTCCTCAAGGGTGAGGAGTGCCTCCAGGCAGTACATTTTTGTATTTAAACTCCTAGCAATGAGCAACAGTAACTTTAGATAGTCATGAGTGATTTTTATTATGTTGGAGGGTTTAACATCTTGGCAAGGCCTAAAAAGGCACCATGAGGATAGATAAAATTTTTGACAGTATCCAAAAGCCAAGTGATGACAAGTGCAAACTAGCAAAGTATTGTGGTTTGTCAGTCATGTCTCCCCAGGCTGACAGATATTGGATCCCCTTGTTTTGATACCAGAAACCAAGCCATTTGTTGAAGTCAATCATTTTTTTGCTGGTAATGTGGCATAATCATTAGTGAAGTTAGGATTCTACTCAAAGCTGGATTCATACCCTTTTGGAACATATATTCAGAGAGGTCCATCATGTCTCTCTTCATGTAGTCCAGTAAGGTACATTCTTGTTTGTTTATGCCCACATGGACTATGACCGCATCATACTGATACGTGTGGTTTAAAGACCTAAATGCATACATGATCTGGTGGTTCCTGGTTCCAGACAGATAGCTCACTGTGATCTTCTTCTTATTTAGCCTGGTAAGAGGCATATCAGCACACCATACAATGGAATCCCCAATAAACAAAATGTTTGGCTGTGTGGTGTGTTGCATTATGGGCTTGGAAGCATGTTTGGCTGTGTGGTGTGTTGCATTATGGGCTTGGAAACAGGACTACAGTGATGTTCAGAGGTATTTGTTGTGTGAGGTACTGTCTTCCTTGAATGTGCACAGGACCACTGAGAGATACTTTTAGGAGGGCTTGGAGGTTTGGCTAGATTACAAGTGAGTGCCTCCACATATGTGGGCATATGTGTTTGTTCTTTAGTGATGATAGCAAATGTTTTGGGTGGAACGCTGACAAACTGGTTTGCATTTTTAGTGTGTATATGTGTGAGATTTGCCTCCAATGACATTGTCTAACTATATCTCTCACACACTGTGTTTGTCTGTTCTAAAATTAAATGGCTGTGAGTGAACATGAGGTAGATACTACACTGCCTTAGGAGGCCCATATCCACCAGGCCAGAAATAGAGATGACAGGGAAGTACATATCCATTATACCTGACCCTTATTTAATGGGAAGGAATAGGGGAAAATCACTTCAAGGTCTAAGTGACAGTATTAATGAGTTGAGTATACTATTAAATGTCCTACAGTGGTACTGCCCTCTGCACAAATTGGCAACTGTTCAAGCAGTTAGGAACAGTGGAAAAATATTGAGAATGTTTCCTATAAATGATTTTAAACTGGAGAGGTTTGTTTAATACAAACATGGGTAACCACGTTTGGGTGATGTGCAAATGCGAGGCTTTTATACCAGCAGGATGAAAGACTTTTTCATGGTTAAACCTTCAGGCCAATCTGATAAACACACAAGAAACCTTTCACCAGTAGCTCTCACCTTGAATGAGTTGAATCAGCCCTCTGTACCCATCAGAGTACAGAAAAAAAAACTCTTAATGTAAAGCAAACAGGTTTTGAGATCAAGTGCAGTAACAAATGTTTTACAACAAAAGGTAGAATTCCTGCAGTATCAGAAATCATTGGAAATAAGTTCACAAACCCTGAGAAAAGTTGCCAAATACAGAAAAATGTATGCAATCATAGAACTTCTACACCCACAGAAAAAAATTGCAAAACATAGAAATATTTTTGCAGTGTCAAAGGACATCAGAAAATATCAGAATACTACTGAAATGATCTAAGAGCAGTATAGTAACAAACAGGTGGTGTTTCTTTATCAAGTGCTGGCTGAAAAGTAGTTATAAATTCAACCAAATCAATAAATGCAACACCAAATTATTAAATGGCACTGTGATAGAGCAAGTGAAAAAAATACTTATATCAGCTTTGTAGGTCCGCAGATGGTTTTAGATAAACTCAAGATCTTGTAATCACAGGAGTCCAAGGCAGACACAGGGAAGCTGTGAATAAATGAGTACAGTCTCAAAAATGTAAGGCTTTTATACCAGCAGGATGAAGATGTTACATGGTTAAACCTTCAGTTCAATCAGATAAACACACAATAAGCCTTCCATCAGCAGTTCCCAACTTGGATGGGTTGAATCAGCCCTCTGCTCCCACTATGCAAAAAAAAACATTTTAATGTAAAACAAATTGGTTTCGAGCTCCCGTGCAATAATAAATGCTTTACAACAAAAGGCAGAATTCCTGCAGTATCAAGAATCCTTGAAAATAAGTTCACAAGCAGTGAAAAAAGTTCCCAAATAAAACTCAATGCAAAAAAATTCATTATCATCCCTTTCAGTAAGAGTGATGTTCCTGCTAACTACCTCATCAATAACATCTTAAGTATGTAATCAGTAGTGAGAGACCTGGAACACAGGTTGACAGCAACCTTATCTTTGATAACCATGTCTCCACAGTGGTAAGAAGGGAATTCTATATTGTTAATCTAATAAGTAAGGGCATTGCCTCCAGGAGAAACAGAAGTTATAACCTCCCTGTAACCTTCCATCATCAGGCCAATAATTGAGTACAATGCCCCTTTTGGTATGTACCTTTCCAAGCACCTGCAACAATTGGAGAGACCACAGAATTCCTCACAAGGAAAATTCAAGGTCTCCAGCATCTGTCCTATGAGGATCATCTGAAACCACTGTCACTTTATTCTGTTTCATACAGACTAGACAGAGGCAATCTCTGCCTTGCATACAAGACTATCTCTGGCCCTCCTTTATTAGAAATGCTGCATTTCTGTAAGTCAAACTGTACACAGATTACTCACTCTAAAGACCTTAACCTGGTGTGTGACATTAATAGAATCTGCTGGAGGACAGATTTGCCTCACAGAGATGACCAAACCTTTGGAATAGACTCCCACTTCATGTCAAGCAGGCTCTCTTCAAATGGAATCTGAATGATTAGATGAGTAACTGTAAATTCACCCCAGGGGTTCCAGCTATGTCCCTTTTGGACAGGGGTGATAGGTGCTGATCATGGAAATAAGGGTAAAACTTGGATAGGCTTGTAAGGGCCTTAGAGTCATTAGCCTAGTAACCTCTTATGACCTATGAACTATGGAAACATCTACAAACATAGAAAATCTTTGCAAAACTTAGAAATATTTTGGCAAACTCAGGAGAACTTTAGCAAACTCAAAGCATCTTCTGCAGTATCAGAGGATGTTAAGAAATATCAGAATACTTTAAAACAATTGAAAAGCAGTGCAGTATTATACAGATTCTTTAACAAGTACAGATGAAAAAAACAGTGATAAATTCAACCAAATTAATAGATGCAGCACAGAACTGTTAAATAGTAATGAGATAGAGCAAGTGCAAACCTTATTTATATCAGCTTTGTAGTACATCCACATATGGTTTTAGATAAATCCAAGATCTTGTAGTCACAAGTATCCAAGCCAGACACAGGGAAGCTCTGAATAAATTATCCAAGTTCCTATCCTCCAACGATTGCTGTTATGGTCTCTTGAATTTTAATTGGAATACAATATGGCTTTTGATTTTTTTTTTATTTCAACCTCAGATTTTTATTTCAACCTCAGATCTATTTGTATTCAACTATTAAATTGACTCTCATCATCTTACTTGTCTGTCTTTTGTTGTCTATTGCTTCTAAATGTGTGACATGCACTTATGAATGTTTTTAACTCATGAAAAAAAAAAATACTCTATCTCATTAACACCTATGTGGTATCTGCATTCCAGAGCATTTTCTGAAAGATCAACTTAAAAAGCAAACAATAAAAACTATTAAAACTGCACACATAGTAATGTTATCAGTAAAGAAGTGTTCTTTGCAGTGATAACAGACAGTGCATTCATAGTTTTTCCATAAATACTATAATACATAACATATTAGTAATGCACACAAACCTAGAATTATATTTTTTGCTATACTTTCACAAAAAACTATCATAGCATGGAAAATATGCAAAATAAATATAACTTACGCCCACGTCATGCATATTTATGGGCAATATATCTTTGAGAATTACACTTCCATTATGTTTAAAGAGGTTGAACTGCGATTTTGATTGGACAAGATTATTTTTATTTGTTTTCTTACACTATTTTAACTTTGTAATCTGCACAGTTTATTTATTCTGATGAAGTTCTTACATAAATAAAGAATGAAAGTATGCTCAATCACAGATTCTACTTGCTGAATTCTTTCTTCTTGTGTTATACCTAGTTTTATTTACATTTTACAGATGCCTTTGGAAGATTTTTTGTCATTTTAATAATTTTCTTCACCAGTGTTTTCTTGGTTTTATTTGCATATATTGTTTATTGTTAGATCACTTTGGTTAACCAGACATAAACTTTCACATGACAGCAAGAAAGTATTCTTTGAGCTTATGTTTGTTTTATAATAGCAGTATAAATAATATTGCATATCTCAAGATGTGCAACTTAAAGTGCAAATATCAATATCTTCAATAACATTTAAGTGTTCACCTGAAATCATGCAGCAGTTTATGGTCACACATTTTTTTAAATATTAAGTACATATGGAAATGTTGCTTATTTACATAATTGTTAACTAACAACTAGCAATATTTCAAGTACAGTGTGACATAAATGGGCATTGATAATGAATCTTCCTGTCTCTCATTATGCTGTTTCACACCATACTCTGAATAGCATGTAGGTCTCTTATTTACAAAGGTGAGAGCATAAATAAAAAATATGAGTAATAAGTGCCAAACAGTGATTAATTTCACCACTGTAGGGCATCCTATATTGACAGTCTTAGTGTCATTTTGCTAATAAATCCTTGCCCTTTCCGATATTGTCTATTATTAACTGGTAAGTCATCTAGTTAAAGAAGTCAGAACCAAAAACATTCTGATGCCATATGAACCTATGGGGGTTAACTGGAAGTATACAAAAAGACTCTATAGGTGTGAGTGAGCTATCGAGCCCTTTGCCCATGTCATGAGTAAAAGTAGCTCTTTTGGATCAGGCCATCTATACCATTAATAAAACAAAGGAAACTGTAATAATATTTAAACTATTTATTTGTGTTGATTGTGTTAGCCTTACTACACTTGCAACTTATTTTCAGGGGAGAGCCAATGAGTTATATACATCAATGGAGAAAAATTCCTTTGCACTTTATTTATTTATTTATTTATGCATGTATGTATGTATGTATGTATGTATGTTATGAATACATGAGCTCCTTAACATCAAGCTAAGCTACCACAACTTCAGGTAGAATAGTTTCTAGTTCATAGTTAAACACTAGGCTGGCTGCATATTTTAAGACTAGCCAATCTCCCTTAAAAGGTGAAAATCAGACCCTGTACCTTGTGTCTGTGATGTAGACACCTTAACCAGTATACCATCCCCATCCATTTAAGAGTTTCACCATTGTACTGATACTTTAAAGGGACAGTCCCAGAGTCTAAAATTCTGACCAAAACAAATGCGTCCTGATACTTCACAGTTGTCACCACCCACTTACCATGTCATCATTAACCCTACTCCTGGTTTCAATTTATTTTATGCAGCCCCGTTTTCATTCCCTTTGGTGAATATAATTAATAATATTCAGTTCCTGTCAACGCTTTCAGTCACTGATCACTGGGAAACAATAAGGTCATTACATTTTTGTGAGTTTTTGTCATGGGGGTGGTTAGACAAGTCTCTCATTGTTTACTTTTTATGAATTCATCAAAAATCTGATCTTTATTGTGCATCTCTTTATTTCCTTTATTTATTCTGCATAGCGTAACTGTGAGCAATATAGTCAAAAAAGTACAGTTTAGTGAATCCATACTAAGTCTTAGCAGTCTCAACATATCCCCCTTACTCAGTAGTAATGCAATCTCAGCATTAGTATATATAAGTATCACAGGTTGCAGTACTCTACAGCCCCTATTGTGACAGTAAGTTTGGGACTTCATTATTTAAAATGAATCTATTACTTGCATCACACATTTTTATAGCAGGTCAGGAAACCATTTCACTTGGTATTCAAAGATCAAAAAACAAAACATGAAAAAAGGAGACTGTTTCTACTACTGTTTAAAACTTGCATCTTTCTGATGCTTCCTACAAAGCAAGTGGCAGTCCTGCATAATATCATAGAACTTAGCTAGCGTTCAGAAGCCCGCACAAAATAAAATACGAAATGAAATGAACAACAAAACTCTGTTTACTGATGTTTTTCTTTACACTGCTCATATGCTTTCCTGCAAGGTAGTAGCAAGTGAGGTCATAAAATCCCTTAAAGGCTACTTTTCTGTCGATAAAAAGCACAGGGGAAACTAATGAATGACTCAGTGAGAGCCTTTGTGAGTACAACTGCAATTTGAGATGGAATTTGGCTAAGACCATTGAAACTTCCTGTAAGCACCCCTCCCTCAACCCCTGCAGCCAAAGCTGGGACGTGCTCAGAAAACCAGATGGACAATGTAAACAAAGACCCCAGAATCAAAACAAAAAATCTCTGGGACTGTCCCTTTAAGTGTCCATTCATATGTCATGTATGCTGTTAATAGTTTTATACTATAGCATTGTTGCTCATCTTGTGTATTCAAATAAGACGATGAGGCTGGGTGTTCATTTAAGTTGTTTATTACACACAAACTCATCAAGATTGGGAATGGAGACATAAAACTTAAACAAACTAACTGACCGACTGCTATACACATGCATGCTTACCATACGTTTCAACCTCTTAGAGCAAGAAATCTGGACAAAACCATACATAAAAGTGGAACAAAGGCCTAAAAATAGGGACAAATTTTGAATATTGCTCTTACAAATTTACAAAGTTGATAGAATGACAGGTTTTGCAATAGCATGAATTTTCTGAAGGGTATGAAGTGTGAAATTCAAATGTCTGCCATTATTTTTTAACTTCATTCTTTATTGAGTTGCCACTAATTTGCCAGAAAACCACAATTTTATGAAAAATGGACCAAAGATATGAGGCACAAATCCAGACATTCTACAAAAATCTGTACACTTAAGAGGTATGATGCTTATACCTCGGCAGCTCACTACAGAATGGCACTCTTGCTTGCACGTGCTCTGTTTTATGCAGGTGCACATGAAATGGAATGGCTCTTAAAGGTGCACACACACTCTGATCTACATCCTCCCTCTTTGACTACTCTGTCATGCAAATGAAAAATGACAGTTAGATGAGCATGTAAATTATACAGATATATACAAGCAAGAACAATCATGTCCAAGTTAATGTGTCTTGAGGATTAGGTCCTGAGGTACAACCTGACCTCATAATGTAATAATTATAACTGGGTTTAGCAACAGGGACAGTCACTGGGGAATGCTCTTCTTGAGGATTTTCAGGAATACTTTCAGGAACAGGAACAGATGATGAAATGTTCTCTGGAACAGGAACATTAGACAAATCACGCTGAGAATTAGATTCTCTATTAAAGGCAAGATGCTGCAAGACTGGCTTGGACACCTGTAGAAAAATCATGCTGATTCCACCTGAATTCCACCCCTTGTAACTCAATAATGTACAATCTCAGTTCCTCACACAATTGTTTCCCAAGTCCAATTCAGTCAAATCCTTTCGCTCTCTGCATCCTCACTATCGCTCCTTTTTTCAATGGATTCAGAGGCTTAGTTTTATCATAGTAGGACATTAGGACAAATGCTTCTTTAGGAGTTGAGCTTTTACTGATTTGTTATTTTTAGCACTTGGAGCCAACAAATTCTTACTGATTGGTAGCGTGGCTCTGGTTTGTTTCGACTTTAACCTCTGGGCAGGCAAACCAAGTTAATTGTCACAAGGAATGTTTCTGAGATTAAACAGGTTTAGAAAAATATCAGTTTTGTCTCATTTAGATTTTTCCAACAGCTGTTTTGCACTATGAACTGCATGTTTAGCCAAACTGTTTGACTGTGGGTATTCGGAAATACTCATAATATGAACAAAGTACCATGTTTCAGCAAATCTTTTGAACCGCTGACTTGTAAACTGTGCACCATTGCCAGAAATCAGTTTGTGCGGACTACCATGGCCATAAAAATGTCTCTTCGATTTAGTAATGACAGTGCTGGATGTGATATTAGTAGGTCAATCTTGAACCAATATGAATAAGAGTCTACTAATACTAAGTGATGTAGACCATTCTACTTGAAAATGTCCGTGACTACTGTTGACCAAGGTAGTTCAGGAATCTGGCTTAGCTAAAGTGGTTCCTTTTGTTGATGTGGCTTAGTACTATTACAAACACAGCAAGCTGAACATTCTCTATCAATGTCTTTTGACAAGGAAGACCAAAATACTAGTCTTTTCATCCTTATTTTGGAAGAATTAGTTCCTGGGTGATCATGATGCAAGATTTTATTACATTCTTGTTGCAAGGATTTTGGAAAAATCACTTTAGGACCCTTCAAAATGATACCATCTTCCATCACAATCTCTTCTCTGTACGGAACAGACTGCTGCACTTCTAGTGGTAAACAAGATTGCTTTGATGGCCATCCTTGACTAATAAAGTAGTTGAGCTTCTACAAAACTGGATCTGAGGTTGTGTGGGTTCTAATCTTATCAAGATGTGTGGAAGAAAGTTTTCTCACTTCCATGACTACAAAATCAGGTTTCTCATTTTCATGCTGTTCAATGTTTTTCCTGGAGGGGTCTGGATAAAGTATCAGCAAGATAAAGAAAATTGCCTTTTGTGTAAACCAAGTAAAAGTAGTACTTTTGCAATTTGGACATCATTCATTGCAATCTTGCAGGAGCTGTGTGCATTGACTTTTTCAAAATAGTGACCAAAGATTGGTGTTCAGACTTGATTTGTACAGGTCGGCCATAAATATAATCATGGAACTTTGAACATGCAAACACAATTGCTAAGAGCTCTTTCTCTATCTCAGCATACTGCATCTCAGTTTGGGTTAGAGTTCTGGATGCATAGGCTACTAGTCTACCATATTGAAAAATGACTGCACTGAGACCAAACTTTGCAGCATCACAGGAAACAGTTACAGGTTTGTGAACATCATAATATCTTAAGGTGTGTGGACTGGCAATTCTCTGTTTCATGACATTGAATGCTCTTTGGTGTTGTTCCAACCAGGACCAGGTTACATAGTTATGTGTCAGCTCTCTTAGCAGTGCTGAAAGTTCCTTCAAATCTGGAATGAACTTGCACAAATAATTGACCATACCAAGAAAAAATTGTAAGGAAGTGACATTGTCTGAAGCTGGCATCTCAGGAAGTGCAGTTTGCTTGGAAGGATCTGGACATAAGCCTGAACTGGTAAACAAATGACCCACATAAGTAACTTCTTGTAGCCTGAATTTGCATTTCTGAGGATTTAGCTTAAGATTCACCTCACGAGCACATTCCAGAAATTTCCTGAGGTTTCTATCATGTTTGACTTCACCAATACCTCCAACAAGAATAACATCTACTATAATAGCACATGGATATCCATAAAAAATTAGTTCCATCACATGTTGAAAGACTTTACTGCAGAATTTATCCCAAATGGCATTCTCAAAAATCTATACCTTCCAAATGGTGTACTAAAAGTGGTTAGAAATGAAGATTTTTGGTCAAGCAAAATTTGCCAAAATTAACTTTTTGCATCTAAGACAGAACAATACAGTGGCATCAGCCATAAGATCAGCAACTTCTTTAACTGAATGCACTGGATGATGAGGTTGTTTTAGTGCTTTGTTCAAATGTCTTGGATCAATACATATTTTAATATCATCTGAGCTTTCCTTATGAGCTACCACCATGGAAGATACCCATTGAGTTGGTTCATCTACTGGATAAATCACTCCTAGACACACCATTCTGTCAAGATGAGCTTTGACTCTGTTCTGCATGGCTACTGAAACTTTCTGTGCTGGTCTGATGACTGGGCTTACTTCATGGTCTAACTTCATGGAATACACAACTGGGAGTTTGCCTAACATGATATCAAAAAGATCAACATTGTCAAAAAAATAGTCTGTGCACAATTTTTGTTGTTATACGTGCTTACAGACTTCTGCATTAAATGAAAGCAGTCCCATTTTCAAATTGTCTCTGAGGCCTATCAATGACTGTATGTGCCTCTTGACTATGTAAAATTGCAAGTCATAACTGTTCCAAGCAGAGTAACATGAAAGCACTAATGAACCTTGGTCTGAATTTCTTCACCACCATAAGGAAAAAACTTTGCACACTTTGCCAGATCAACCTTCCCACCAGTACTTATGTTGACACATATTTCTGTTGACATAACATTGTACTTTGAACAAGTATCCACCTTGAGCTCTACAGGTTTCCCATTAATCAGAACAGTACAAAATACTTCATTCTTTGCCCACAAATCTACTAGACTGACTGTTTTACCAAGCGCAGACAAACCACCAACATAAAAAGTAGGGTAGCAGCTTTCTAGTTGATCAGCTTGCCTCTTTGAATGTTGTCTTTTAATAAAAGAATGTGCCTCATTAGATTTACAGAACCTTTTAAAATGATTCCACATTTTACATGTGTGGCATTGCTGACCAAAAGCTAAGCATTTCTCTTGCTTGGGATCATGAGCACTTCCACAATTACTACAGCTGAGTCATCCTTATGCGTTACTGACTGTGCCCTGGGTTTCACTGAAGTTCCTCTGGGTTTTGTTAGAGAGACCATGACCTTAGGGCTACATCTTTTAACCTCGTGCTGTATATTATCAACATTAGCAGTGGAAGGCACTGCAAGCATGCTTTTCTCATTTGTAAGCATATTTGTCTGCTTTTCTATGAGTTCATATAGCTGACAAATCTGTATAGTCTTATTCAAAGTTAAATCACTGTCTCAAAGCAACATTTTTCTCACTACATCATCTTTAAAACCACATACAAGCCTGTCTTTTATCAGTTCATCTCTTAAATCACCAAATCTGCACATTTTTGTTTTGTTTCTTAAATTAGTTATATATGCTGAAAAAGTTTCACCAGGCTTTTGATTTCTTGTGTAAAATATGTACCTTTCCATTGTAATATTAATTTGGGGGCTGCACATTTCTCTAAATTTATGTTTTAAGCACTCAGGGTCTTCCTGTGTTTCAGCCAGTATCACAATATGGCAGCCTTGCCCCTCCTCTGCATACACAGCTGGAGCATACACAAATGAACATTCCCTTTCAATGGTTTCTGAACAAGCTAAATTAAGCATAATATATGTGTTTGTATGTGTGTCTTTATCAGTAAAAGCAGCTTGTATGAAAATATCATACTCTTGCTCGAACACTCTCCAATTTTCAGCAACATTATAATCAAATACAAACGGACCTGGTCTGCAAAACCCCTTTGCCATGGCAACAAACAGTAGTATAGACCTGCCCCATATAATTATGTGCAAACATACACCAGGTACTTGAAAAATATTCAACTGCACCATAAACCCTTTGAAATAACTGTTTTCTGTGAAATAACAGTACTGTAATACTGCAACACTGGCCATCACTTTGCACACTTCAGATACTTTGAATAACTTTAGTTAATATTAAAAAGAGACACATAGCAAAAAATATGTCTGTGTTCTCTTTTTTTATACATTTTATGTGATTCAGAAGTTATTTCAAGCATTCTTGCAAACATTTTAAGTATTTTTATCAGTATAGCACAATTGTGAACATTTTGTTTAATTAGAAAGTCTTTCTTAGTGTTTTGAATGCTTTGTTTTATATTAATTGAGTAAAAATCATTTGAACAAATTTTAGTACCTGGATTCATCTTTTTGACCTGTTTTCTAGTCATGGTCATGGTCTTGAAGAGGTTTTACATTGGATCCCATTCTGACACCATATCAATCATCTTATCTATTCAAATAAGGTAATGGGTCTGGGTGTTCATTTATACACAAACACATCAGGATGAAGAACAGGAACATAAAACTTAAACAAACTAACTAACTGCTACACACGTGCATGCTTTCACCTAGACTGCTGACTACAAAATGGCACTCTTACTTCCACATGCTCTATACTTATATGCATGTGCTCATGAACTGGAATAGTTCTTAAAGGTATACACACACACACACACACACACACACACACACACACACACACACACACACACACACACACACACACACACACACACACACACACACACACACACACACACACACACACACACACACACACACACACACACACACACACACACACATTGAACTGCAAGCATCAGTACTGAAGCATGAGACCAAAGCACCTGATATGGGAAGAGAACCCATAACCTTTTACCCTACCAGTCACAATAGCCTGCTGAGCCACTGGTGTACCATTCTTCCACCACAATACATCATCCTAAAGCATAAAATCACAGCAAAAATAGTGCACAAGATCTAGTGCTGTGTGACTTGTATTGCATATACACAGGCAAAAATGTGAACAAAGGTGAAACTCCTAAAAGTGTTATTTATTTATTCATTCATTCATTCTTGTTGGCATAAGCTTCCACAACTTACTTTTCTCACTGTGTGACAGTCATTTTACAGGAAGTTGCAATATCTCAGAACACCTTAAGCAGGCACATAAGAGCATTAGCATCTCATTCATATGTTTTCCAGACTACACTGAAATGAACAACTGAAGACGTGAACGTGCATACTTGAGCAAATGTGATGCAAGCTTGGGTGATCTGAGCAGGATAATGTAACCATCTACTGATATGACTGTAAAATGCTGTGCAGTGTAATAAAAAGAAAATGATCTTGTATTTAAAAATTGATTAATGATCCTGTAGACAGGTGATTACGATATTTTGATATATTTGTCTGGTAGTGTGGAAGCACCCCATTAGAGTGAATGTGTTTCTGTGCATCAGATTGTCTGTCAAAATCCAGGATATTGGAGTCCATCCTGCAAAGCCTGGAAGATTATATAGGCAACTCATCAACAGCTTTGCAAGTTAATTTAATGCATGGCAAATTCAGACATAGTTATGGCAGTTTGGACAATGCAGCCCTTTCTTTCCTGTAGAGGTATATTAGGGTTTTGCTCTCAATAAAATCTTTGAGGTGCCTATTATTTAGTATTCAGACTTGACAAAGTAGGCTTCATCAAATACAGCATCAGAGTTCTGTTGTATATTGAGCTGTGCCATGGCATTGAAGGATACATCCCTGACTATGACTCAGGCAGCCTAGGTTTAAACAAAGGCTCAGGATACTAAGATGTCAGCAGGGAAGGAATTGCATGCCTATCCTGGGAAGGATGTGGTACACTTGGATGTTCCTTAGGACTGGTCTTCACAGGGGCTGTGGACATCTGGTGGAAGTTGTTCTAAGTGGGAGTAGCCAGAAGACATTGACAGAGGTGTCACAGTGATGAAACACTATGCCAGCATGTCCCCATTGCACATCCACCCATTGGGTGCTACAGGTATGTACTAAGATAGAGAAGTTAGGGTTTAAAATTCATATACTCCTTGGCAGTAATTTATTGCTACATCAGCCCAGATCAGGAGTCAGAGTAAGTCTGAGGTCAACAGGACTGCCCAGTGGATGAGGAGAGGCACTGGTATCAGCCCATTATCAGCTGTGAGGTGGCAAAAGGATGTTGTATACCTCAGATAATTCAGTCAGCAGGTTAGCAGTTTATCACCTTGCAAGCCTTGTGTTAGTAGTCTCCTAATATTTTCAAAATGGTTTTACAGGACAGTATAGTGCTGTGACAGGGCAGTATAGTTACAAGATAGTGTATCATACTTATATCCCATAATTCTTTACTTGTACAAAAGCAAAATCCCCAAGTCTCAGCTTTCCATACATACAAGACGTTTCTCTATGCAAAAATGTTAGGTTTTCTCCAACAATAAACAAGTACAGAGCTTACAAAATTTGACCTCTATGTTTTAAACTGAGAAAAAACATTCTTGATTTCCAAGATTTACATAAATTCAAATAATGGTTGCTGTTTGCATGTGACTTACTGAGGATGTCGTAGCCCTATAAATGCAGCTATAAATGTGGAAACCATGAAATATGATGATGAAACTGAGATGCAGGATCAGATTCTGAAGGTGCTACCTTAAAATGCTGGAGTAGTCATCCAAACTTTACATCATAAAAAAGAACTGTTGTGGTACAAACGGACATGACCACTATATGATGTCCCCAGTCTGAGCCAGTAATCAAGGAGTCTGAATCTTCACTATTGACACTGGAGAGGGACGTTCACTTGGAATACTAATGGATGCACTCAGTATTTCTATATGCAGATCTCTCTGCATCAAGCACAATTTCCCTTAAGAGCACACAGGGAACACACTCAGCCAGGGGCCTGGGTTTCTCTATCTGTCTCTCTCCAGGTCCCAGTCACACTCCCCACTGGCACAGCTGTAGGGTTAGGTCCTCAGCTGAACATCCAAGTCAGATCCTTCAGCACCGTCTCTGTGAAACCAGTGATTTGTGTCCCTGCTTCAAGTAGCTGACACACGCAGTCTTAATTTTCACACACACACAAACACACACACACACACACACACACACACACACACACACACACACACACACACACACACACACACACACACACACACACACACACACACACACACACACACACACACACACACACACACACACACACATGAGAAAGGCTGGCACAGATTACCTGCTCTACCAACTTTGCTTAGACTATAAAGTAGATTCACTGCCACCAGTCAGTTACTATAATGCTCTTAAAAGGGTATCCAGTTATACTGAGTGAAGTTAATATTAATACAAATGGTAATTCTGACCAAACAGCAAGAATTTCAGGAGTAGCAAGAGTTATCACCAAATAAATATATGCAAATACTCTCAAAACTTAAATATTTTTCTAAATGGACCACTCACAATGAGAAGTTTTAATATATCTAATAATAAATAATACACGAACAAGAAAATATTAAATATCTATTTATACTAAACACCAGAGTTTCAATCAAAGGAAATATTAAAAATAACACAGCTGGAAAGATTTACACAGTTATAGAAAAACAATACTTAACCATTCTCACTATATTTCCTGGTTAATGCAAAGAGTACTAGTCCCTGGTCACTTATTAGTGCAAGGCAAGATGAAGTGGGTGAGTGGTCTTCCTCCTTTGTCAGGTTCCAAGAACAGACTGCTCCTAAGACTACAGTCTCCTCTAATATTAAAACAATATTTCTGTACAGAATGATATCACATACATGTGGCCACCTGAGTTCTGGTTACCATGCAACCTCCATTGCTAGAAGCTGTCAGGATTAAGGGCCTATGTGTTACCAAACACACAGACAGAGCTTTGCTCAGATCTGATTCTGAAGGTGCTACCCTAAAATGCTGGAGAACTCATCCAAACTCTACATCATAAAGAAGCTGTTGTGGTGCAAAGGGACATGAACACTATGTGACATCTTCCCTCTGGGCCAGTAATCAAAAAACCTGAATCCTCACCCCTGACATTGGAGAGGGACATTCACTTGGAATAAAAACAAATACACTCAATATTTTCAGGTGCATCAAGCACAATTTCACTTAAGAGCAGAGAGCTACTAAGCCATACTTCTTACAGACACTGCATTTCTGGCTTCATTCAAAACTGTGAGATAACATCTTTATGGCCTAGGCCCAGTATTTCTCAAAGTCAGGTAGATCTGGATTAACCTCTTCTCTTCCAGTACCTTCTGTTACAATATATACATTTAAACAGTTACAATAATGCATGTACATTTCTTTTCTTTTCTTTCCAGCAGGGCACACTATTGATACATTTTAACACAAGCAACTTTACAAATACATTTTTAAACAAAAGCATCTATACAAATCAGTTTGATATACAAATGGCATATAATTCTTTACTAAATTCCAGCTAGCTTAGCTGTGCTAGCAAATATTACGCATCCACTGCCCTACATCTCCTGGCATGGCTGGCAGTACCTCCTATCTTCACATACTAACAGAAGGATTTGATTCATATGATGATTATTTCTGAATTGCTGGATTGTACATACACATGGTCCTCAAGTGTCCATTAAGATGTGGTATTTGATCCAAGAGACTGCCCTTCTCACATGACCTGAAGCATGAATCTTCATCAGCCCTCACTGTTAACTTTTGAGCACATAAGATCTTATAGCTGACACTGATCTTCTCATAGCTGAATAGTCATCTACTGCAGGAATTATTAAAATAAGCCTGTATATATCATTAAAGCTGATAGCTTTACTTTAATTCATATTTTGTTGTTTTACCTTTAGTTTCACTGCTGGTTGTGAGAAAGGGATAGGTTTTAGACAGGCAAGCTCTTAGCCACCCCAAGGGGCCTAGACAACTATAAATTTACACAGACTGCAGAGAGGAAAATTCTGAGCATATCTAAACAATCCTGTCTTGGTTTGTGATTTGTTGTGGAGTTGACTGCTAAGAGCAGTTTTATTTGAATTTATATTGCATTTGTTATCACTATTTTTAACTGTTTGTAGGTAGGAAGAGACTGCTTATTAACAAGCTTTACTTTGATTCATATTCTGTTGTTTTACCTTTAGTTTCTAAACAATCCTGTCTTGGTTTGTTACTTGTTGTGGAGTTGACTGGTAAGAGAAGTTGTATTTATTTTTACTGTTAAAAGGAGGTGCAACTGCAAGCTATAGTGAGCAGAAGCTACTACACGCACGTGGCATAAAGAAATTACAAATTCTGTCTGGGTGGTAGAACTTGTATGGTCAGAACAACTTTATTATATTTTATTATTTAGTTGGATAATTGCTGGTATAATTTTTGTCACTGAAGTTGATTTAAGTTCCCTTGAATGCTTTGCTACTGACTTTGTGTAATTTTTTTTCCTTTGCAATATTTTATTCATTTAAAGCTGAATATGGATTCCTTAAATGAGTATGCAATTAATGATTTGCTAGTGCACAAGTATCTTGTACAGTGTAATAAATGCTATGCTTATTTAAAGGTAACAGCTGATAACACTGATGATCTTTGTTCCTCGTGTCAGAAGTTGGATGATTTGCTTACCATTGTTAGAAGCAAATCTCGACTTGATGATGATTGCACATTTGCAATTGGCATGATTTGGAGAACTGTTGTATCATATATTAATGATTGGACTGATGAACTAAATAATGTTAGGCATAGAACAAATAGAACAGATTTATGAAATGATGCATCTATTTTCTGCAAAGAACATTCAACCCCTATGAAACATGATGATGCCCCTGAGAACTATGGAATTGTGGATGCAAGTATTCAGCAATCTGAGGATCCAGTTTATTTAGAAGGAAACAAAAAAGAAAGAAAGGAAGAAGTTCACAACACATAACAAGGAAGAAAAAGAAACTGACTAATGACTGTAAAGGAAAGAGAATATGTAGTAAAAAGGATTCTGCTTTGTTATGTAACACACTACAGACTGAGAATAAAGATATCTATCTATCAGAAAACCCTCAGTCTAAAGAAACAGGCATCACCTTTCCAATGGAAAAGGTAGAAAAAAAGAGGCAAGGGTCATGTGAAAAGGAAGACATCAAAACTGAACGTGGAAGGATTGAGGAACATTATTGTAAGAAAAAAGAAGAGAAAGACAGATGTTAACTACATGGCTCAAGCTGTGGATTTACAATGCCAGCTGGATGAGAATTTAATACGCAATGAAAACAGTGGAATTAATAAGACTAATAGTGATGAAGATCTATCCTTTGTAACAATTTATAGAGCAGAAATTACTGTATTAGTAGCTGAAGATTCTTCAGAGATGGTCAGCAAAGATAGTCTTGAAATTGGAGATTCATTTATTAGCGGAACTGATATTTATATTTGCAGAGATGATAATAAACATCGAGTAGAGTTATGCTTGCCAGGAGCAAAAATAGAATATGTGAAACAAGCCTTGGAATGCCTTAACGTAAGGATCTGTTTTTATTCATGTTGGTACAAATGATGTCACCAACAAAGATTCTCTGACTATTAGGAACTGACAACCCTCTTATATAGCATAGCTTGTACTGGTGTTAGGACATATTTTTCACAAATCACTTATAGAAAGGATGGTCAGGTCACTGTGAATGAAAGCATTTTTTGGATAAACACCTACATGGAAAAAAATGTCCTGTTTTAAAAAAATGGAAATGTGTAGAGCATCCAAGCCTTCTTTTGGGCACACGAGTTCAGACAGGGTGGTGTACATTTGTCTAGATCAGGAAGAGAATTTTTGCAGCAATTTTGCAATATTTGACAAACACTAGCCAGGATTTTTGCCAGGTCAAAAATGTAACAGTTCAAAGACAGCAACATTTGATACATCTTTGATGGTTGTTAATGCTAGGAGCATCAATAATAAAGTTTTTTTATTAGAAAATGTGTTATGTTGCACAAGATTGATCTTGTTATTGTTTGTGAAACATGGTTAAAGAACAATGACTGGAAACCAGTTCTGACAGGGTATAAATGTTTTTACTGTAATAGACATTCTAACAAAAAATCTGGTGGAGGTGTTATGATAGGGATTAAAGATAGCTATGAGACCTGTGACTATTACATGGATATCTGTGCAATAACTGAGGCATGGTTCAAGGCTCCAGTGAGCACCCCTGCAATACCAGGCTACAACTCTTACCACACTTTATGGCCACCAAACCAAGACCAAAACACTAAAGGTGGAGGAGTGTCCATATTCACTAAGGATATTCACACCTCCAGGCTAGTTGCCTAACACAATGCATCTGAAATTATCCAGGTGCAACTAACACTAGGTAAGACTGCAGTCCAAACTGTAGTTTGCTACAGATCCCCCACCATGCCTCAAGATTCTCATCACACCTTTCTAAACATACTGGAAAATATTAAGATACAACCAAACAACCTAATACTGGGTGATTTCAACTACCTTGTCATTAACTGGGAAAACTACTCTGGTACCAACACCTTTTCCCAATGCTTCTTGGAATTCATAAATTCCAACTCCCTGGATCAACTAATCCATTGTCCCACCAGGGGCTCCAATATCCTAGACCTGGTCATTACTAATATGGGAGATAGATGCTCCACACCAGTGGTCACCCCCTGATTAGTCAGGTTTGACCATAAGCTATTCACTCTTGACATCCAAATCCCACCCCACCCCACCCCCAGTAAGGAAACCTCCGTAAAAAACTTCTCTAACGCCAACTTCATGATACCCAAGTCAGAAGTGACAAACGTCATGCCACCCATGCAGACAGGAGCTGAAAGTTTGACTGCTGAATACTACACTAAGGCACTGTACAACCACATCCACTCGTGCATGAATCATGCCATCCCAAATAGAACCAAGATGCTCTCCTCCAAAAAAAGGAAACCAATCTGGTGGTCCCCTGCCATAAACAAACTATACAACAGAAGGAAGAAACTGTTGCAGAAAAGAGGGAAATACCAGGATGCAAAAAATTATCTTTCCAGCCTCAGTAAGAAGCTGAGATCCCTCATAAAATCCTCCAATGCTAGTTACAAAAATAAAATTGCTAAAGATTCCAAAGACAACCACAAGGCATTCTATAGCTATGTTAAGAATCTAAATGGCAATGCTCAGATCTGCTCTGAGCTACAACAGAATGGCATTAAATATACTTATCCCAAGGATATTGCAAATATCCTGGCAGATCAATTTACTGCCAACTTCACCCCCCCTCTTACCCCCTAAAGGGCCCATCTCAATACCAAAAGATTGCCAAATTCCAGTAATCATGGCCACACAGGTAGAAACAGTACACTCCAAAGCTAAAAATACAGCATCCATGGGACCAGATGATATCCCAGGCTGTGTACTACATGAACTACAAAATGAACTGGCACCTGACCTAAGTGTCATGTTTAATCATAGCCTCACCTCAGGCTTCGTGCCCACTGAGTGGCGCACAGCTACAGTTATCCCACTCCACAAGGGGGGATCCACCTTGGATCCCAGGAACTACCGTCCCATCAGTCTGACGAGCCTGATCTGCAAGGGCATGGAACGCATTATCATGGAACTTATAAACAAAGACATTGGCAACCTTCAAACACTGGACCCCACCCAGTTTGGGTTCATGAAGGGTCGATCTTGTCTCCTGAACCTGATTGACTTCTTCGAATCAGTCCCCAGAACAGTAGATGAGGGTAAGGTGGTCCTCACAGCCTATCTGGACCTCACCAATGCCTATCACACCATCCCCCACTCTGGAATCATAGATAAATTTACTAAGCTGGACATTAATCCCTCCGTCACTTGATAAGTTGCCAACTGCCTTACTGACAGTACCCAGGCTGTAAAGGTAGCCGACTCCAAATCCAGCTCCAGACAAGTGACAAGTGGAGTACCTCAGGGTTCAGTCCTGGGACCACTGTTGTTTGACATCTACATCTCCGAAGTATAGACCAACACTAAAGGACTCTGGCTAACAAAGTTTGCAGATGACTGCAAACTGGGAGCCATTATTGAATCCCCAAATGATGTGGATATTCTACAGAAGGACCTTACAGAAACAGATGCTTGGTGCTAGAGCCATGGGCTCAAGCTTAATGCCAAGAAATGTATAGTTATCCCCTTTGGGAAAAACCATGTACCCAGGAATTACAACATAGGTGGCAGTACACTAAACACTGAAAGTGTGATAAGAGACTTAGGGACACAGGTGGACAGTGGTCTCACCTTCGATAACCACATCTCCACAACAGTCAGGAAGTCCTTCTATGTGGCACACCTCATCACTAAGGGCTTTTCATCCAGAAAAAAAGGAGGTCATTGTCCCACTGTACTCATCCCTCATTAGACCCATTATAGAGTACAATTCCCCATTTGATATGTACCTCACAAGACATCTACAACAGCTGGAAAGAGCGCAGAAATACCTCACTAAAAGAATCACAGGCCTAAAGCAGATGCCCTATGCTGACCATCTAAAAAAACTCCAGCTATACTCTGTGGCATATCGTCTACTCAGAGGTGAGCTTTGCTTAACATACAAGGCCATGTCAAACCCTGCGCTGTTAAACATGCTCCACTTAAAGAAATCCCAATCCCTCAGAGCCACATGCTCCAGGGATCTAAACATTGTCATCGCAATGAACAAAACATGCTGGAGGGATAGGTTCCTGACCCAGAGACTCCCCATACTCTGGAATAGACTGCCTATACATGTCAAGCAGAGTGCCTCCTTGGCCATCTTCAAAAGGAACCTTGACGATTGGATGGGAGACAGGAAATTCACCTCAGGGATCATGTCAGTCACCCTGCTAGACAAGGGTCCAGGGAAGTATATATTGTGGGAAGAAATATCCAGGGAATGGTTATGGCTCGGCTTGTACAGGCCCTAGGGCCGATAGCCTAGTACCAACCTATGAACCTATGAACCTATGTTCAATGATAACACCAATACTATAGACTGTTTAACTGTGACAATAAAGACAACCCTGGAACATATACAATTGTTGCAGTGTATAGACCACCAAAGTCAAATGCAGATGACCTAGAGGAATTCATACATTTCTTATATGAAACATAGGAGGGAAGAATAATATTAGTTGGGGACTTAAATTTACCAGAAAAAGACTGGAATAATATTGATTCAACAACATTAGTAAAGAAATTATCACAGAGTATATTCAGGAACAGCAAATGCTTCAGATTGTAAAAAAAAACTACCATTCATGTGCAGTGATCATGGGGTTATTAAGGTTAATTTGTTGCTAGATAATTCTGCAAACTGAAATCTAAGCCAATGCACAGAAAGTTAATTACAGATTATAGGGAAGCAAAACAGTTACTATATAAAACTAACTGGACTGAGGTGTTCAGTGGAAAAACTGCAGATGTAATGTGGAAAGATTTGAAAGAAAAATTGTTTGAGTGCAAAAAGTCAAAAAAATGTTTAACATCAGGATCTAGGCACACAACATCATGGGGTATATTTCCATAAGAGCAAGATACCTGATTAAGGTGAGAGACAAAAAATATAAGAAATGGAAGACAGGTTGAACTACAACTTTGAAACCTGAAATAAACAAGCTGGACAAACAGATTAAGCACAGTGTTAGACAAGTTCAAGAAAAATTTGAAGACAATTTATATAAAGATATTGAGCATAATACATAAGATGTGGAAGGAGTAAAGATACACAAATTGATAAACTGTGTGCAGATTCTAAAATTTATTCTCAGACATAACAGATTATAGATATATTTACAAATTCTTATGCAAAACAGTTTGGCTCCACAAAAGGGGTGGTACGTTGTCCTAGTGACATCCAGGTAACCCCAGATACTGGAATCAAATTAGATTATATTGAAAAAGAACTGTGCAAACTGGATCCAAACAAAGCACAGGGTGGAGACGGAATAAGTAACAATGACCTGAGAACACTTCAGCAAAAACTTACACTACCATTATATCTATTATTCACTAGATCATATAAATATGGGGATATTCCTCAAGATTGGAGACATGCACTTATTAAACCTGTCTTTAAGGGAAAGGGAGTAGGACAAACCCAGAATCATATAGACCCTTAAGTCTACTTTCATGTTATGGAAAAATAATGGAGAAGGTAATACTGGATAAGTTATTGTCAAAACTAGATAGGTTGGGACATGAAACCATATATCAGTATGCATATGTTGAAAATAGATCTATTACCACTTGCAACATGATGTTCTATAACAATATAATAGCAGCTATGAATGAAAAATCGTGCTGTGATGTGATTTATATAGATTTAACTTCAGCATTTGACAGGGTCATACACAAAACAGTGATCAATAAATTAGTACAACTAGGTATTGATGTACTGTTGATAAGATGGATAGCTGCATGGCTTACAAATAGGACATGGCAAGTATCACACACCAACTGGACAGTTGAAATCCTTGGTTACAGTCAAGGTTTCCCACAGGGCTCTGTCCTAGGCCTTTACTTGTTTAGAGTGCATCTTTCATATCTTACTTTCTCATCTGAGGTGTTCTACAGTCTATATGCTGACAACCTGAAATTTGGTAAACCAATTACAAGTGTTACAGATAAGGCATGTCTGCAAAATAATTTGACTAAATTGACCATTTGGGCACAGGAGAATAATATGTTGATAAATACATCAAAAACTAAGCATATGAGATTTGGGAGACATAAACTGAAAGGTGAATATTTAATACAGCACACAGTCATTGAAACTGTAGACTCATTTAAGGACCTGGGTATATGGGTAGATTCAGCTATGAGTTTTTCTAACTATATCAACCAATTGGCTAATGATAGTTATAGAACTATAGGTTGTATAAAAATGATTTATAAAGACTAGGAAACCAAACATAATGAAGTCATTGTTTGTTAGTTACATTAGACTCAAACTGGAGTATGGAATAATAATATTTTATTTATTTTATTTTTTATTTTATTTTACATTTGTTGACTGGGCTAGTCTAACTGGATATATGTCCATTTTCAGTAGAGGCCTGGGGAGATAAGCTCCAAGACAGATACATGAAAAACTTAGCAAACAAAAAAAAAAAATGACTAAATAACAACATTCATTATATACAATGCATATTCCAGGTTACAACAGAAAATTCCGCGAGGACAAAAAAGAAGTACTTATAGTGCAAGAATGCATATACTACACAACATACAGGTATAATACATAAAAAGAAGAACTAAAGTCAAAAGAGAAGACAGGTTAATTATATAAAAATAAAGAAATTCTTCAGTAGGAAGTCTTTACAGAGGTTGGACACAGTGTAGTTTAGGAGGGAGTCTGTATTTATAGTCAAAATGAATATATAACAGTTCATGAGTGGTCTGGGATAGGCAGAGCTAAGTTTAAACAGATGGATAGATGCCTAGTCAGGTTTAGTACAGGGGCACAACCAGTGTGTTCTAAGGTAGAGTTTCTGTCTGTTTTTGAAGAGTGATAGAGAGGGAAGAGAGGGAAGAGAGGAAAGGTCACTGGGGAGAAGTTTCCAGGTTTTTCCGACAGCATTGGAGAAGAGAGATTCCCCAGCCTTGTTGTTAGGTTTAGAGGTGTATAGAAAATGTTTGTGTGAGGAACGTAGGGATTTCAGATTTGTATATGGGGTGATGAGGGTAGATAGGAGTACTGGAAGGTTTATAAAGAGTTTTATGGGCAATGGTTAGTTGATGGAATTTAATCAGGTTTTGTAGTTCCAGCCATCCAAGCTGCTTTATATTTATGCAATGGTGGGCTCTGTAAGGGTTTCCTGTTGCAAATCTAGTGATGTTATTGTAGGAAGTTTCCAGTTTGCTGAGGTTATTTTTAGATAGGTTAGTAAAAATGTGTGAAGCATAGAGGAGTGTAGAGATTAGATGAGTGAGAGCTATGGTTGTTCTAGCTGTGGGGGAAAGGAAGGGTTTAATCCTATAGAAGGAGCCAAGTTTTTTGTTGACAGTTTTTATAGTATTGTTGATATGGATGTCAAAGTTCAGATTGTTATCAATGGTGATACCCAGTAGTTTGGTGGTTGGGTCTGGTGATATAATGGTACCATTGGTGGATGTAACTGAGAAATCAAATGGAGAGGACTTGTGAGTAGGATTAAAGAGGAGGAGTTTCGTTTTTTTGGGGTTCAAAAGAAGGCAACGCTGTGTGAACCATTGTTCAACTGTGTTAAATACCTTCTGGGTAAGAGAGAGAAGTTCAGATGTGGATTTGGCTAAGCATATAAGTGTGGAGTCATCAGCATATTGTATGCATGTGGCTTGGGGGATGGCTAGATGAAGGTCATTAATAAATATGGAGAAGAGGAGAGGTCCTAGTATCAACCCTTGAGGGACACCTAGGGTAACCGGTTGGAGGGTAGAAAGAGTCTTATGCCAAATTACTGCCTGTTGTCTTTTATCTAGGTAGGACTGGAACCATTTTATGGAAGGTGCATCTAATGATAGGGATTTGAGTATGTTGATGTGAATCTGATGATTAACCATGTCAAATGCTTTGGACAGGTCAATAAATAGTGCTGAGGAAAGGTTATTAAGGTTGCAGTTTTTGTTTATGCAATCTGTAAAGGAAAGGAGGGCAGTGGTAGTGCTGTGTGAGGGTCACAAACCATGTTGACAGCTGGAATGTAAGTTATTTTGGGTTAAGTGGACAAGTAATTGCCTGTGGATGCATTTCTCCATGATCTTTGCCAAAGGTGAAAGAAGGGCAATGGGGCGGTAGTTGGTGAGCTCAGTGGAGTGCCCGCCTTTATGGAGGGGGATAATATGAGAGACTTTCCATAAGCTAGGTATGTCACCTTCGGTAATAGTCCTATTGATCAGAATGGAAATGGGATATGCTATAGCTTTAGCTGATAGCTGTAGAAAATCAGCAGGTAGTTGGTCTGCTGTGGGAGAGCATGGTTTTAGTTTTTGTATGAGGGTTAGAATATATGTAGTTGGGACAGGTTGCAAATGAAAAGGAGGAGGTGAGGTTGAGTTATAGGAAGGTAAAGTGAAGCTATTAGGTGATAGCTGACTAGCTAGTGTTTGGATAGCATTAGAAAAGAAGGTACTGAATGTATTGGCTATATTCATGGGATTACTATGGTCAGTATTTTGAGGGTTAGGTGTGGTGGATTGACCTGGGTGGAGTAATTGGTTAATGCTAGTCCAGAATTTTTGTGGGTTGTTTTGGTTAGTTTGTTGAAATTGTAGGTAGTAATTTCTTTTATCAGAGAGTATAGCTTTCTTAGCGTCATTTCTTAACTATCTAAAGGTTTGTTGGTCAACAGGGTTTTTAGTCATTCTCCATTTGGCCCAATGTTTATTTCTAAGATGCATTTTGTGTTTGGTTACTTTTGAAAGCCATGGGGCAGACTTGGTTGTAATTCTAATTAATCTGGTTGGAGCATGGTGGTTGAGAATGGCAAGGAAGTTAGAGTTAAAGTAATTGATGGCTTCTTCTAAAGGGAGGTGTTTTAAGGGAGACCAATTGCAAGCTCTTAGTTCCTTTTCGAATAGCTCAAGGTTAAAGTTCTTTTTGGATATGATATTTCTGACAGATGTTGGATTGGGAGTGTGGGTTTTATGCCTGATAATATAGGTAAGAGAGTGATCACTTATATCATCAGGGAGGGTTCCAGAATCATAATTGTGAGGGTGATGATTTATGAGAATCCAGTCCAACATGTTTGCTTTCTGGTTAGCTTTATTGATCCTGGTGGGGGATGTAATGGTTTGAGAAAAGCCATATAGGTTAATGTGGGTTGTAGGGAGGTTGCTACAATAGCAGTTCCAATTAATGTTTATATCTCCTAGGATTATGGTTTCTTGGAGCAGGTGTTGGGATAGCAGGCAAAGAATATTTTCCATGGTGGCAATGTTATTACCAGTAGGAAGATACATACAGATGATATGGATGGATTTGGCATTTGTTAATATGAAGTCTGAAGATGAGAATTTCTGCATTGGAATCAAGAGGTATTTTACAGTCATAGGTGGTTAACTGTAAGCCTGATTTAAATAGAATAGCTATCCCACCTCCCTTCTTGGCTACTCGGTCGAGTCTTAGTATGTTATATCCAGGTGGAAGGATTTCATTGCCTTTGGTTGCAGGTTTTAACCAAGTTTCTGTTAAGCAGAGGATATCAAAGGAATATACTTCTACTAGAGCTTGGAGTTGAGATACTTTGTTGTTTATGCTAAGTATATTAAGCTGGGCTACTTGGAGGGAGTTAGATGTTTTACTAAGGGAATCAATAGGGTAGTGATTTTGGCTATGGAGAGTACTAGGAGTTTTTGTTGGGCCTGGGTTAGGGTGGATGTCACCATCTTTTAATGAGAGTAGTAATCCTATATATGGGTTATGGAATTTGTTGTATAGAAGTAGATTTTTCCTGAGATTAAGTGTGTTATATTTAATATGTACTATTCTATGATACTTTGCAAGTAGGTTGTTGGGTGAAGATGATTATATTAGCATGGTTATAAAGGAGTGGTAGGGATAGAGTATTGGTTTCCTTATTAGGATAGTGATGGTCTGGATGTATTGGGTATTCATAGGAGGTGAGTAAGTAGGCAAAGGTTAGATGAAGAAGTAGTAATAGTGTGAATAAAAGTAGGACATATAATGGGGTGTGTGGTTTATACATTGTACAAATTTACTATTGGATGTGTGTAGGTAGAATTTGGAAGTATAAAGGGTGAGGATGGTGAAGTGGGAAGGTTGTGGTAAGATAGAAGGGAGTGTTAAGAGAAGGTAGATATGAGAGAAGATGAAAAGTGGTAAAGTATTCAGAGAGTAATGGGAAGAGGAAGAGGTGTGGCTAGTAATTTCTAAAAGTAATTGGAAGAGGAAGAGGTGTGGTTTAGTAAGTATAAGAGTAGGACCCCTGGGGTTGGGTGGAAACTGGGGGTAGGGAAGGGAGCGGAGTGAGCCCGCAGGGCAAACGGAGCGGGTTGAGACAGATACAGATGCAGTTATAAAAAAACAATCAGTAGGACTGACTCCAGAAGGTAAGTTTGAAAAGACAGATTTGGGAAAAGGATAGTGAGAATTAAGCCTAGAAGAGATGGATGTGGACAGTAGAAGTAGAGGGTAAAGTGAGAGGACTGAATAGCAGTTAAGGAACAGCAGGAGAAATTAATGTAAGTATCTGGGCATAAGAGATAGGAAAGAGAGTATGGCTGGGGTAAAGGAGCCACCTAGTGGACAGGTCTGATATTGCAAGGCTGATAAGAGAGGGAGTTAGAGTACAACAAGGAAAAAGGTTGCTAGACAAAGGGAGTTTTAAAAAGAGGATGGGGGAAAGAGTGTGTGAGGTACAGCGGGGTGGGGGGGTAGAGGCTTCTGGCTGTTCTAGCTCAGGACTTTCTTTAACCCCGTAGTATAGGTACAATAGTAGAAAGTCTTTCTGGCAGGAATTATTCCACAAACATACTTTTACTGGTGTCCTTGAGAGAGGGATTGTAGGGTAGTTATTCAGTGAGGTGAACCACCGATAATTGGAGAGGGTCTTTTATGCTCCTATAGACTAGTGCAGGAAGCACAAGATGAGCAGGTAACTTAAGGAGGCAAGAGAGAAAAGGTAGGGATGAGAAACAGTAGTTATCACATAGCAAGGTAAGCTTGCTCAAACATTACACTAATCATTCAGAGACACATACATTGACAGCAAGTTACATTTCCAAAAACCCAAACTTTACAAAATGGGCTAATCATTCACAGAAACAATATCTATAGATAGCAGGTATGTCTTTCCAAAACCTTGTTAGCAACAATGTATTACTCTATAGTGTTATAGTTCAGTGCCCTTTTGTAGTAGCAGTGAAATTAAATGTAACAATTAAAACATTTCTACCTACTTAACTGCAGCATTAGTAAATCATGTTAAACAATTTCTACAAGTACTATGCTAGAACAGCAGTATTAGTAAAACATGTTAAGCATTTACTTCAAGTACTATGCTAGATCAGGACACTGTGTGAGGCCCAAATAGGATTACACTTGCAATGTGGGGTAATGTATCATAGGGTAACACTCAGGTAGGGTGTTATACAGTTCATTACACAGCTACTGCAAGTTAGCTATAGGGATTCAATGCAGTAGCCCTAAGGGACTGCTACCTAAAGGTGCTCATATCAGCAATAAGCTTGTGTACAACAAATCAGTAATTTACCAGCAATTAAACACTGCTGGAGTGAGATACATTTAGCAAAGTCTTTTATGATTCTCCACCTAGAATGGCGTACTTCAACATCCATTTACTGGCTTCTAACATCGGGGTTTGTAAAGTAAGAATAATAATATGCTGTAATAGGTAGGTCAGTGGAGCGGGTTTAGGCATCAAAAGCCATTTACTGGCTTAAACAGCAGGGTTCCACAAGTAAAAGTAAAAGCTGTAGAAGGAAGGACTGTGGAGAGGATTTAGGATAGGAAAACAAGCATGAATAAACTGGAAAGAGTACAGTGGAAATATACCAAGGGCATCCATGGATGTGAAAATCTAAGTTATTATGAAAGACTAAAATATCTGAACTTGTACAGTGTCTCTTACAGATATTTAAGAGGAAATATTATTCAGGTATATAGGGCATTTAGGGACAACTACCTCTGGGAATGTTTGGTGTTATCAAAAAGTACTAGAGAATCATCAGATAACCTATGTAGAAGATTCTATAGGAATGAGAAGTGTACTAATTGGTTCTCTGACAGAGTAGCTGATGCTTGGAACAGACTACCAAATTACATTAAAGCAAGTACTAGTTTAGATATTTTTAAGAACAGCCTGGAAATTTATTACGTGAACAAGTGTTTTGCTATATTGGCAAGCTAGAAGGGCATTAATGCCCATGCTTGAAACATTTGTATGTATATTTGCAATGAGCCTAACATTCACAAAAGCCTTTGTTTCTGTTTGTTAGTATGCTATTTTGATCAAGTCATGAGAGGAATCCTAATATGAATGAACAGTTCATAGGTTCATAGGAGGCTACTAGGCTATTGGCCCTAGGACCTTTATAAGCCTAGTCATGTTATACCCTTGTTCCCTTACTGACCAAGCTGTATGGCCTATATTTGCAGCATGAGTGTATGATCAGCACCAACTGCCCTTACCTAAGAGGGACATAGGTGATACCCCCAGGGTAAATTTACAGTCTCCCATCCAGTTGTCTAAATTACACTTAAATAGCATCACTAAGGAGTTCCTTTTTACGTGAACTGGGAGTTTGTTCTGGAGGAGTCGCAATCTCTGTGAGACATATCTGTCTGTTCAGCATATTCTGTTAATCTTGCAGGCTAAGTTAAGATCCCTAGCGCTAGTGAGTCTTGTCCCATATGACTTGCGGATGTGCAGCATTTCCATTAGGTCAAGGTCTGAGACTACTTTCTAGGCTAGGCACAAGTCACCTCTCAGCAGCCTATAAGATACAGAGTACAGTGACAGAGCCTTCAGTCTGTCCATATAGGTCATGCATTGAAAGCCCTGAATTGTCTTGGTGAGAAATCTCTGAGGTCTCTCCAGCTGCTGCATGTGTCTGGTGAGGTATATACAGAAGGGATCACTGTAGTCTATTAGTGCTCTCATGAGGAATGAGTACAGGGGAGGTGTAGCATCCTTAGCTCTGGATGTGATGCCTTGTGCAGCATAGAAGGCCTTCCATACCACTGTGGACACATGGTGATCGAAGTTAGGGTTGTTATCAGATGGAGGGAAGAGAAGGGTAAAGTTAGAGCTAAACGTATTGGCCATTAGGCTTGTTGGCTGTTGGTGAAGCACCCTCCAAGAGGAAAAAACGCTGAGAGAAGAAGGGAGCCACTTTTGAGATTTTAAGTATTTTTTCTCTGTTTATTTGCTAAGTTTTTCTGCATAGCTGCCTAGCTTGAGCATTTTCTGGCTTGTTAAACTTGATTTCTGTATTAGTAGCTGTATTTAGAGCACAACCAAAAGCTGTTTGCTGAATTTCCTGTTTGCACTTAATTTTAAATCGTTTTTTTCTTAAAACTTGCATATTTTCTGTCCTTGACCTAGCACTCTTGTGTGGGGTCATTTACTGCACTGTTATAACTTGATATTACTTGTGAACCTCTGCTATCTCTGTAAAAACAAAAAAAAATCTTGCTTTTTTCCCACTTTTCTGAGAGTTAAAATAGTTCAGTTACAGGCTTGCTGTTCCTGAACTGTTTGAAAGTTTCTGTGAGGCCATTTTTGCTTGGGCTGAAGGAGGGTCTCTGTGTTCATCAGTGGCTGTGACTAACATTGAGCAGCTTCCCTGCCCAACGGAGAGATGGTTACTGACTTGAAACTGTAGTTTTATTGGCCACTAGGGTCATTTCCATAACTCCTTCATCTTCTTCTCTTAAAACCTAGTTGCCTCGTGGTTTGAGCGTCTTTTCAGGCTTGTTGGCTGTTGGTGAAGCACCCTCCAAGAGGAAAAAACGCTGAGAGAAGAAGGAGCCACTTTTGAGATTTTAAGTATTTTTCTCTGTTTATTTGCTAAGTTTTTCTGCATAGCTGCCTAGCTTGAGCATTTTCTGGCTTGTTAAACTTGATTTCTGTATTAGTAGCTGTATTTAGAGCACAACCAAAAGCTGTTTGCTGAATTTCCTGTTTGCACTTAATTTTAAATCGTTTTTTCTTAAAACTTGCATATTTTCTGTCCTTGACCTAGCACTCTTGTGTGGGGTCATTTACTGCACTGTTATAACTTGATATTACTTGTGAACCTCTGCTATCTCTGTAAAAAACAAAACAAAAAAAAATCTTGCTTTTTTCCCCACTTTTCTGAGAGTTAAAAAAGTTCAGTTACAGGCTTGCTGTTCCTGAACTGTTTGAAAGTTTCTGTGAGGCCATTTTTGCTTGGGCTGAAGGAGGGTCTCTGTGTTCATCAGTGGCAGTGACTAACATTGAGCAGCTTCCCTGCCCCCCGGAGAGGTGGTTACTGACTTGAAACTGTAGTTTTATTGGCCACTAGGGGTCATTTCCATAACTCCTTCATCTTCCTCTCTTAAAACCTAATTGCCTCGTGGTTTGAGCATCTTTTCAGGCTTGTTGGCTGTTGGTGAAGCACCCTCCAAGAGGAAAAAACGCTGAGAGAAGAAGGGAGCCACTTTTGAGATTTTAAGTATTTTTTCTCTGTTTATTTGCTAAGTTTTTCTGCATAGCTGCCTAGCTTGAGCATTTTCTGGCTTGTTAAACTTGATTTCTGTATTAGTAGCTGTATTTAGAGCACAACCAAAAGCTGTTTGCTGAATTTCCTGTTTGCACTTAATTTTAAATCGTGTTTTTCTTAAAACTTGCATATTTTCTGTCCTTGGCCTAGCACTCTTGTGTGGGGTCATTTACTGCACTGTTATAACTTGATATTACTTGTGAACCTCTGCTATCTCTGTAAACAACAAAACAAAAAAAAAATCTTGCTTTTTCCCACTTTTCTGAGAGTTAAAAAGTTCAGTTACAGGCTTGCTGTTCCTGAACTGTTTGAAAGTTTCTGTGAGGCCATTTTGCTTGGGCCGAAGGAGGGTCTCTGTGTTCATCAGTGGCAGTGACTAACATTGAGCAGCTTCCCTGCCCCCCGGAGAGGTGGTTACTGACTTGAAACTGTAGTTTTATTGGCCACTAGGGGTCATTTCCATAACTCCTTCATCTTCCTCTCTTAAAACCTAGTTGCCTCGTGGTTTGAGCATCTTTTCAGGCTTGTTGGCTGTTGGTGAAGCACCCTCCAAGAGGAAAAACGCTGAGAGAAGAACGGAGCCACTTTTGAGATTTTAAGTATTTTTTCTCTGTTTATTTGCTAAGTTTTTCTGCATAGCTGCCTAGCTTGAGCATTTTCTGGCTTGTTAAACTGATTTCTGTATTAGTAGCTGTATTTAGAGCACAACCAAAAGCTGTTTGCTGAATTTCCTGTTTGCACTTAATTTTAAATCGTTTTTTTCTTAAAACTTGCATATTTTCTGTCCTTGACCTAGCACTCTTGTGTGGGGTCATTTACTGCACTGCTATAACTTGATATTACTTGTGAACCTCTGCTATCTCTGTAAAAAACAAAAGCAAAAAAAAAATCTTGCTTTTTTCCCACTTTTCTGAGAGTTAAAAAAGTTCAGTTACAGGCTTGCTGTTCCTGAACTGTTTGAAAGTTTCTGTGAGGCCATTTTTGCTTGGGCTGAAGGAGGGTCTCTGTGTTCATCAGTGGCTGTGACTAACATTGAGCAGCTTCCCTGCCCCCCGGAGAGGAGGTTACTGACTTGAAACTGTAGTTTTATTGGCCACTAGGGGTCATTTCCATAACTCCTTCATCTTCCTCTCTTAAAACCTAGTTGCCTCGTGGTTTGAGCGTCTTTTCAGGCTTGTTGGCTGTTGGTGAAGCACCCTCCAAGAGGAAAAAACGCTGAGAGAAGAAGGGAGCCACTTTTGAGATTTTAAGTATTTTTTCTCTGTTTATTTGCTAAATTTTTCTGCATAGCTGCCTAGCTTGAGCATTTTCTGGCTTGTTAAACTAGATTTCTGTATTAGTAGCTGTATTTAGAGCACAACCAAAAGCTGTTTGCTGAATTTCCTGTTTGCACTTAATTTTAAATCGTTTTTTCTTAAAACTTGCATATTTTCTGTCCTTGACCTAGCACTCTTGTGTGGGGTCATTTACTGCACTGTTATAACTTGATATTACTTGTGAACCTCTGCTATCTCTGTAAAAAACAAAAACAAAAAAATCTTGCTTTTTTCCCACTTTTCTGAGAGTTAAAAAAGTTCAGTTACAGGCTTGCTGTTCCTGAACTGTTTGAAAGTTTCTGTGAAGCCATTTTTGCTTGGGCTGAAGGAGGGTCTCTGTGTTCATTAGTGGCAGTGACTAACATTGAGCAGCTTCCCTGCCCCCCGGAGAGGTGGTTACTGACTTGAAACTGTAGTTTTATTGGCCACTAGGGGTCATTTCCATAACTCCTTCATATTCCTCTCTTAAAACCTAGTTGCCTCGTGGTTTGAGCATCTTTTCAGGCTTGTTGGCTGTTGGTGAAGCACCCTCCAAGAGGAAAAAATGCTGAGAGAAGAAGGGAGCCACTTTTGAGATTTTAAGTATTTTTTCTCTGTTTATTTACTAAGTTTTTCTGCATAGCTGCCTAGCTTGAGCATTTTCTGGCTTGTTAAACTTGATTTCTGTATTAGTAGCTGTATTTAGAGCACAACCAAAAGCTGTTTGCTGAATTTCCTGTTTGCACTTAATTTTAAATCGTTTTTTCTTAAAACTTGCATATTTTCTGTCCTTGACCTAGCACTCTTGTGTGGGGTCATTTACTGCACTGTTATAACTTGATATTACTTGTGAACCTCTGCTATCTCTGTAAAAACAAAACAAAAAAAAATCTTGCTTTTTCCCACTTTTCTGAGAGTTAAAAAGTTCAGTTACAGGCTTGCTGTTCCTGAACTGTTTGAAAGTTTCTGTGAGGCCATTTTGCTTGGGCTGAAGGAGGGTCTCTGTGTTCATCAGTGGCAGTGACTAACATTGAGCAGCTTCCCTGCCCCGGAGAGGTGGTTACTGACTTGAAACTGTAGTTTTATTGGCCACTAGGGTCATTTCCATAACTCCTTCATCTTCCTCTCTTAAAACCTAGTTGCCTCGTGGTTTGAGCGTCTTTTCAGGCTTGTTGGCTGTTGGTGAAGCACCCTCCAAGAGGAAAAAATGCTGAGAGAAGAAGGGAGCCACTTTTGAGATTTTAAGTATTTTTCTCTGTTTATTTACTAAGTTTTTCTGCATAGCTGCATAGCTTGAGCATTTTCTGGCTTGTTAAACTTGATTTCTGTATTAGTAGCTGTATTTAGAGCACAACCAAAAGCTGTTTGCTGAATTTCCTGTTTGCACTTAATTTTAAATCGTTTTTTCTTAAAACTTGCATATTTTCTGTCCTTGACCTAGCACTCTTGTGTGGGGTCATTTACTGCACTGTTATAACTTGATATTACTTGTGAACCTCTGCTATCTCTGTAAAAACAAAAAAAAAAAATCTTGCTTTTTTCCCACTTTTCTGAGAGTTAAAAAAGTTCAGTTACAGGCTTGCTGTTCCTGAACTGTTTGGAAGTTTCTGTGAGGCCATTTTTGCTTGGGCTGAAGGAGGGTCTCTGTGTTCATCAGTGGCAGTGACTAACATTGAGCAGCTTCCCTGCCCCCCGGAGAGGTGGTTACTGACTTGAAACTGTAGTTTTATTGGCCACTAGGGGTCATTTCCATAACTCCTTCATTTGTCCTCAGAGGAGTGGTTTAAGGCAGTAACTTGTAGTTTATTGGCCATTTTGGGTCATTTCCTGTCTTTTCCAGCCCCCTGCTATAACGCACGCTTTAGCGCGCATTAGCACGATTTAGCCCGATTTAGCGCGGAGTTGCTACCGTTGCACACTAGGGCAGCAGCGGTTAAGCAGGTTTAAACTATTCGGGCTACCTAAAGTCCACTCTTCAAATTTTCCCTTAAAACTACCTTCCTCGAACTATACTACTGATCTAATCAGCTTATTCTATAATTAAAAAGATCATCTCTACTTGACTCCAAGTAGACTATTCTCTATCTGTTAAACGTAGCACTTGCTCCTACAGTACTTATTACCTTGATACGGCACTCTTGTCATAGATAGTACCCCAAAAAGGCAACCCCGCATTTCTCGGACACCCACGCCCCCGAATCTTTTTAAAAGTTTTTTTGTCTATTCCTTCTAGCATGTCGAGGGATCAGTTGCTAGTGTCCTCTCCTGCTCAGCTGGTGAACCTGGGAATATTGAGGCAATGTTACAATTGCCTCATGTACACAGACAACCCTCTCCTCCTCCCACAAAACACAAATACATGCGAGATGCAACTATACGGCCAAACTGGAGGCTGAGCTCTCTCAACATAGGACTGGCAAGACCAGTCAGGAGGAGAAGGTTACCACACACACTATAGACCCAGTCTCACATAGTACCATTACAACCTCAAATCATACACATAAACACACAAAGACATACTCGGAGGCTCTGATCAAAAATCTACCAAAACAGCAGAGGCCACCAAAGCAGACACCCAAACAACCACCACCTCAGAACACAACACCTGCAACACATAGACCTCACATTCAGAGTGTCAAACAGTCACAGCCCTTAAGGCCAAACACAATGCCAGACACACTAGTCATTGGTGACTCCATAGTCAGACACACTGACGTCCCGCTCACCAGACAGAGTAAGGAGAAGGTCACAGTAAGCTGCCTGTCGGGCGCTAGAATCCGCCACATAACGCAAGCACTCAGGTCTCTCAACAGCAGGTACAAATATGACTCAGTCATTGTCCACGCTGGTGTAAACGACCTGAGACGTACCTCCTTGGACTACATGAAAAGAGACATTGAGGAGCTCTCTGATTATGTAGCCCAGGCAGGTATGACCCTGACCTTGAGCAGTATCCTACCTTCACCAAGAATGATGCCACAATACAGAGATAAGATGATCAGCTTTAACAATTGGCTTAAACACTGGTGTCATTCAAAGGGGATCCAGTGTCTGTCTGCCTGGGATGACATGCTGGACAAGCCACGCTGCTTCGCAAGGGACGGCTTGCACCTGTCACCCCTGGGATTCCGGATATTGGCAAAGGCTCTTGCCACCCCATAGTGCCTTTTTAGGCAAGGCTCAAATTCTAAACCTACCACCCTAGAACACAAAAAGGAAAAACTAAGGGTAATGCTGCTCAATGCCAGAAGTCTAAATCTCAAAATGCACGCACTCGAGGCCCTTCTCAGTATGGAGAACATCGATGTCTGTGCTGTGACAGAAACCTGGTTCAAGGCTCCTGAGAGCACCCCAGCGCTATCAGGTTTTACCTCATATCATGCGTTCCGCCCCAAAATCTGGACAATACCAAGAAAGGAGGGGGTATCCATATTCATCAAGGACACCCACACCTCAAGACTGGTGGCAACGCACGATGCATCGGAGACCATCCAGGTGCAATTAACCATAGGCAAGACTGCTCTGCAAATTGTAGCATGTTACAGGCCACCCTCACAAACTCAGGAACCTCACATGGCCTTCCTGAAAACACTAGAGGGGATAAATGTATCACCAAACACCATCATACTAGGTGACTTCAATTACCCTAATATAGACTGGGAACACTACTCAAGCCCAAACACCCTAGCCCAAAAGTTCCTGGAATTCATAAACTCAAATGCCATGGAACAACTAGTCACCATCCCCACAAGAGGAGATAACATACTTGATCTCATCATCACGAACATGGGAGCACAATGTTCAACACCGGAGGTGTACCCTCACTGGTGAGATCAGACCACAAACTAATCTCGCTGGAGGTCCTCATCCCACCCCACCTGAAATAAAAAGACCACAGTAAAGAACTTCTCAAAAGCCGACTTCACACTTCTAAAGACTAGTGTGGTCTCCTTTAAGGCCCCGAGCCGGGAAAACAGTACTCAAGCCGCTGAATCACTTACAAATGCCTTCTACCAGCACCTGCAGGACTGCATGGATAAGGCAATCCCAAGCAAAACAAAGACTCTTTGTACCAAAGGCAAGCGTCCAGTCTGGTGGACCCCAGCCATAAACAAACTCTACAACAAAAGGAGGAAGCTACTACAAGATAGAGCAAAATCCTTAAAAGGTAAGACACCCTTGATCACTATAAGTAAAAACTAAGAGCTCTCATAAAATCATCCAAAGCAAATTTCGAGAGAAAAATAGCTAAAGACTCAAAAGACAATCATAAGGCCTTCTTTAGCTATGTTAGAAACCTGGGAGGAAACTCCCAGATATGCTCAGAGCTAGTTCAAAATGATGTGAAGATTACTGATCCTACAGACATTGCCAACATACTGGCTGACAGGTTCAGTGCAAACTTCTCCCCTCCCCAAAAGGAGAGATATCTATACCAAACGATTGCAGCCCCCAAACATCTCCAGCCCAAGTGAGAACTGCTCTCTCCAAAGCAAAAACACAGCATCCATGGGACCTGATGGTGTCCCCGGCTGTGTGCTCCATGAACTCAATGAGGAATTAAACCCACAGCTAGGACAGCTGTTTAATCAAAGTCTTACCTCTGGATACTTACCCAGGAGTGGCGCACTGCAACTGTGGTACCACTTCACAAAGGCGGTGCCTCCACCGACCCTGGAAATTACCGCTCATTAGCTTGACAAGCCTTATCTGCAAAGCCATGGAGAGGATCATAATGGACCTCATAAATAAAGACATAGGGAATTTGCAGACTTTGGATCCAACCCAGTTTGGCTTTGTCAAAGGCAGATCATGCCTTTTAAACTTGGTTGACTTTTGAAACAGTCACCAAAGCCATTGATGAGGGAAAGGCAGTCCATACAGCCTACCTCGATCTGGCTAAGGCCTTCGATACAATACCCCACTCGGGTATCATTGAAAAACTCATCAGCTTAAATGTTAACCCATACATCACAAGATGGGTTGCAGACTGGCTGAGTGACAGAACCCACAGGGTCAGAGTTGCTTGCGCCATGTCAGACTCAAAGCCTGTCACAAGTGGTGTCCCACAGGGCTCAGTCCTGGGCCCACTCTTGTTTGGCATCTACTTTTCCGAAGTACAAGCAAACACAGGAGGGTTATGGCTGACAAAGTTTGCAGATGACTGCAAACTGGGCGCCATAGTAGAAAACACATCTGATACAGATATCCTTCAGAAGGGTCTCACAGAAATGGATAACTGGTGCCAGAGCCACGGCCTAAAGTTAAATGCCAAAAAATGCATAGTCATACCCTTCGGGAAAAACAAGGTTACCCCTAGCTACCAAATAGGTGGCAATCCACTGAGCACAGAAGAAGTTATCAGGGACCTGGGGACCCAGGTTGATAGTAGTCTGTCATTCGACACCCATGTAGCTAAAGTAGTTAGGAAGACCTTCTACATTGCCCACCTTATCATGAAGGGATTCTCATCTAGATCAAGGGAGGTCATAGTCTCCCTTTACTCATCACTCATCAGACCAATGATTGAGTACAATGCCCCATTCAGAATGTATCTGACCCGACACTTGCAGCAGCTGGAGAGGCCACAAAAGTTCCTCACCAAAAGGATAAAGGGTCTCAAAAATCTGTCCTATGCTGCCCGACTGAAAGAACTCCAGCTCTATTCAGTCGCCACCGCTTGCTCAGAGGTGACCTTTGCCTAACATACAAGGCCATGTCAAACCCAGATTTGATGAATATGCTTCACCTCAAAAATCTAGATCCATCAGAGCCACAAGGGCGGAGACTTAAACCTTGACACGGCTATTAATAGGACGTGCTGGAGGGATAGATTCATCACCCAAAGACTCCCTATGCTGTGGAACAAAATCCCGGTACATGTGAGGCAGAGCACCTCGCTGGCCTTGTTCAAGAGAAATCTTGACCAATGGATGGGAGATCACAGATATACCCCAGGGATTACCTCAGTGTCACTGCTCGACAGAGGCACAGCAAAATAATGGGTATAGTTCCCCATACTAAAGGGGTGGCGTAAGCCACAAAACGATGGGCTAGGCTTGTAAATGCCCTCGGGCAGATAGCCTAGTATGAACCTATGAACCTATGAACCTATTAGATTAACTATAACTACAGCCTCAATGTAGGTAATAGCGATCAGTCAGCTTAGTGCATTGCTGTGTTGTGCTTTTGAGATTACAAACAAAGCACAAAAATGCCTTGTGATTGTCTTTGGCTTGGGTAGCTATTCTAGTTTAAAACTTGGCTTTGGTGGATTTTATTAAGCTCCTGAGTTGTTTGTTTACTTCAGTGACAAGGGCTCTAACATTCTGGAAATTACTTATCTTACTTTCAGTCATTTTTTTATGATATTAGGCCAGTCAGCAAAGAGCTAAGGCTCTATTTTTTCCTCTGCCAGCCACCCTGTTGTGGATGTGTTCTTAAACCCAGTGCATCTGTTGTTGCCTGCCCCTTATGATAATTTGACAAGATAATTCTCTCCCTCTCTACATTCATTGGTTGTTTACATTAATCACATAAGCATCATTTTGCAAAGTCTCTCCCCTTAAACTACTCACCAATCTAAAAGACCTTTGATAAAATTGCCTAATATTGAGGGTAGTGATAGTTCTTTCACTGATTTTAGTACCAAATTACTGATTTTTCTACTATAATTAGTTTACTGGTTCTTGCTGGTGACAGAAGAAGGTTTCCAGGCTATTTTTTGCACTGAAATTTAAATACAGAAGCAAGTCCACCCAAACATTATTCTAAAACCAAACTCCAAGCAGTTATAGTTACCACTGCCATGGGAATCATTCCTGTTGGTATCATGAACCAGCACTTCCTACAACTTCTATAGCCAGCCTAATTGAGATGGGTATCAAACAGTACATCTCTCACATACTGTGTTATAACACAGTATGTGAGAGATGTACATATATAATATTCTTAGAGGTAAAAATCTCACACACAGTAAACCCAGACACCAAAATCATCAGCAGTACGCCACACATAACACCACTCCAAGGTCATCACAATGCATATAATCCTTCATGTGCTAAGGGTTCTAAAGATTAACGTATCTAAACCTCACAGAACTACAAACACAACACATGCACTTTATTATATGTATTTTAACCTCAAACTTGGCTTTGGTGGATTTTAAGTGTCTAGTTGCCTGTTTATTTCAGTGACAAGATCTCTAACATTCTGGAAATTACTCTTTGTACTTTTGGTCAAAATTCTTTTTCCTTTTACTATAAAGCTTGTTGAAATTATGGTTTCACCATGTGTGTTTGTTTCTGGGGTTCGCACTGCACTTATTCCTATTGGGTACAGCTGCATTTAGGCAACTGTGTACATTCTGGTATAGTGCGGTGGTATGTATTTCTGTGAATTCAGTGGAGTTAACTGGGTTTGGTGGTAATAATAAAAGTCAGATAAACCTATGTATCTTATCTGTAGTAGACTGAATATATTTTGTATCATATGATGGATTAAGACTATGATCAGAATCTGATTTTGGAAAGTAAAATAGTAATTCCTACAGCCAGTCCTGCCTCTGGTGTAGGTAGATTGGACTACTTATTTAAGAACTTGTCTTGCTATTGTTTCTGTACAGTATTTAAAATATAATGTTAAATCAAACTAGGGCCCTAGTTATGTTTGTTGTTACCTGTTGAATTTGCATAATGATTGTGCTTGATGTGATGTCTTATTTTAATGCCTTTTGTATTCTTGAGTATATCACTAGTGTCAAAATACCTAATAAATGTTTTTCTTCAGAATAAATGATTTTTTTTATTGAGACAATTCCAAAAGAGGTTATAATGCATTGGTAGGTTTGTACTAGTGTGGAAAATATAACACTGTAGCTTATTAAGACAACATCTGTTTAGAAGGTAATATCAAGCACTGATAAGTCTCTGGAAAGATTGTTAATAAATGCAGATAACTAAAGCAAAGCACTAACTCTGGAGGCTGATGGTACCAGATTTGAGATAACATTTTTGTGTAGTATTTATGCCTGAATTAATTTGAAAGGTCTTGTTTTATGAATAGTTACGGAACCATCTCTCACCTGATCTTCAAAGCCTGTGTTAGTTCATGTTTCATATAATGTTTTGTAATCTACGGACTCAAACAATTTCTTTATATCAGTGTTTTTCTAAATACATATCTTATCAGAATAATATACAGTTTTAATCTTTGCTTTATTTCTACAGCTATTCCACTATGTAAAGAATGTCCATTTTAAAACTGTAAATAATGAAGACTTCTTTTTTGATGAGAATGGAGATCCACCAGCTTTGTTTGACATCTTAAACTGGCAACCCGCTCCTGATGGCATGACCAGACTTGTTAAAGTTGGTATTTATAACAACAGTGAACCTCTTGGTCAGAAATTTACTCTCAGGGAAGGTTCTGTCTACTGGAATGGAGGACAGTCTCAGGTAGGAACATATTTCACAGCAATGTACATCTTAAGTTAATTTATTATCATCTGTTACTAAGATTGTCCTTCTGGGTATAAGTTCTCCTTCTTCAGAGAAGGCCAGGGGTGAAAAGCCGCAAGTATAAATATATTTACAAAAGGTACAGAAGGCAGATAAGAAAAATTACAATGAGATTTCTAAGATGGCTGCACACTGGTCATCAGTTTAATTTCAGCTCTCCCATTATGAAAACTGAGAAATAAGAGAGAGTGATATTATCAGTTTGGGTAAATTCAGCTACTGCCTAGTAAGTCCACTGCCTCGATGCCAGCAAAGAGAAATTTATGGAATCTGAAAGAAAATCAACCAGAAAAGGTGAAGAGAAAACAAATGCTGCAGAGAATCATGCAGCTGTTCAATAGAACACTTCAAGCTTTAGCTTGGTACAAGAGATGGTTTCAAGTAATTTAGAGGAAAAATAAATCAAATGTACTCAGAGCTAATTAAAATAAATTAAATAGTGAAGGAAAATATTAGCTCAAATGGCAAAAGACTAGGAAAAATAGATGAAACTTTAGCTATTCCGATGAACTGATACAACTGCAGAGTCACAGGTTGAAATGAAGAAAAGGCTGCATGAGTATGAGGCTTCTCAAAAAAGTTATTTCATAAATGGTAGTGTTGGAAGATAGAGCATGCAGGAAAAAAGGTGAGATTTTCTGCTGTACCCAAGACACTGGAAGGAACAGACTGTATTAATTTTATGAAATTTTATGAAAGTACAAATAAGCAACTAGACAGGTATTCCACAGCAGGGTTTTTTGATTTAAACGGGTTATCAAGTATATGCTCCAAACCTGGCCATGAGAAAGCAGCCAAGATCTGTATTAGTAAAGTTGCAATCATATCAGCAGAAAGAGTCTATCCTGCAAAACTGTGGAAGAAGGGAAAAGTATTAAACCTCAGAGGCAGAAGAGTGCTTGTGAAAAATAAGTATTCACTGTATACCAGGCAGAAGAGAAGTACATTTATCCCAATAATTAAAAAATGTCCAGTGGTAGGATTCAAGCTGCTGTACCCAGCTGTTTCTGGAACATTTTTCCTGTAGGATCAAAAACATTTTGGATGCAAAACAGGCTAAAGATAAAATTAAAAAATGTTTATCCGACATGAAGTGAATCAGCAAATGAATGGATTTTACCTTCATCTTCTGACAATAAAGCTCAAAGAGGACTTTGCCAGAAAAAAAAATGTTTCCAATGTTCTAAAGGAAAATGATTCAGAGACATAAAAGCACAGGAGTTGACTAGAAGAATCAGTAGTACCTTGGACTTGATCCAGAGTCTGGTGTTGGTTGATGTAGATGAACAGGAAGACAATGAGAAATACTGTAATTAGTGAATAAGTGACAGAACATAAACCATTAATCAAATTTGTTAAATTTGGCTTTGCAAGAAAAAGTGGCTGAGAAAGACCGGATACTCACTGGCCTTGTTAAACTTCTGCATGGGCTATAAAGCACATATTCCACTTTATGTCATTAATATGTAGATGGACAGTAAAAGGAAAAAAATAACTGTAAGTAAGACAATGTCATGATAATTTCCATTTATATAAAACATTCCATGATATAAACTGCATTTTATATACTAAAACAGTTTTATGAATGTGCAGAAAGGGGAATTTTAAATGTGAGGGATTCTTTTTTGATGACTGTTTTATGTATTCTAAAGTAAACAAGTACTTTTTTAAGTTGCAAGAAATATAGGCTTTACAGTATAACATGAGAAGAAAAGTTAGAGAAAAGCAAAATTCAGTTAATATACTATGATACTGGGCTGCTGAGGGTGGGGTTTAAAAGTGAATTGATTATATTAAATACAGTATAAAGATATTATCTCTTATTTTACAAGGGTGAATGTTTAGATTAATGCCTTGTCTTATGCTATAAACATGTGTTTAAGTAAGCAGGCTTGAAAAATAAGACAAAATGATGAAAGCCATGAAAAATTTAAGTTTCTTGCACCTGAAAAGATATTACTTTGTTTTGTTTCCATTAACACATGTTCTTAGTGGGAGTCAAGAAGTCTGTAGCTGAAGACAGTTGTACATTCTGTGCGGAGTGAAATTTACAAAGATTCCTTCATGCATCTGTAGAGTTGTTAGCTGTTTTTTCCTATTGCTGATTACTTTTATATGGATATAAGCTGTCCGCATGTACAGGCAATTAATTGTGAGAGGTCTGACCATTCTTATCTGAGGAAAATGCAAATTTTAAATCTACAATGGCAAGCAGTTCAGTAAAAAGCTAACAACTTCCCTAGTAGCCTCAATATACTAATGCATTTAATAGGTTCATAGGTTCATAGGTTTATACTAGGCTATCTGCCCTAAGGCATTTATAAGCCTAGCCCAAATTTTTGTGGCTTACGCCACCCCTTATATGAAAAAATACTGTGCCCATTAGTTTGTTGTGCCTCTGTCCAGCAGTGACACAGAGATGATTCCCGGGGTAAACCTACGATCTCCCATCCACAGGTCTAGATTTCTCTTGAACAGAGTCAGCGAGGTGCTCTGCCTCACATGGACCGGGATTTTATTCCACAGCATAGGGAGTCTCTGAGTAATAAATCTATCCCTCCAGCACGTCCTATTTATATCCGTGCTAAGGTTTAAGTCGCTTGCTCTAGTGGTTTTGGTGGATTTGGATTTTTTGAGGTGGAGCATGTCCATTAATTCCGGGTTGGACATGGCCTTGTATGTCAGGCACATGTCACCTCTGAGCAGACGGTATGCGACTGAATAGAGCTGGAGTTTCTTCAATCTGGCAGCATATGACAGATTTTGGAGTCCTGTTATCCTTTTGGTGAGGAACTTTTGGGGTCTCTCCAATTGCTGCAGATGTCGGGTGAGATACATCCCGAACGGGGCATTGTACTCGATCATTGGTCTGATAAGTGAAGAGTACAGGGGAACAATAACCTCACTAGATCTGGATGTGAATCCCTTCATGATCAGGTGGGCAATGTAGAATGTCTTTCTAACCACTTTAGCAATGTGAGTGTCAAAAGAAAGGCCACTGTCAACCTGGGTCCCCAGGTCCCTGATAACCTCTTCTGTGCTTAGTGGATTGCCACCTATATGGTAGCTTGGGGTTACCTTGTTTTTCCTGAAGGGTATGACTATACATTTTTTGGCGTTTAACTTCAGGCCATGGCTCTGGCACCAGCTATCTGTTTCCATGAGTCCCTTCTGAAGGATATCCGTGTCTGATGCACTTTCCACTATGGCGCCCAGTTTGCAGTCGTCTGCAAACTTTGTCAGCCAAAGTCCTCCTATGTTGGCCTGTACTTCTGAGAAGTAGATGCCAAACAATAGGGCGCCAAGGACCGAGCCCTGTGGGACACCACTTGTGACCGGCTTGGAGTCTGACACAGCGCCAGCAACTCTAACCCTGTGGGTTCTGTCCTTAAGCCAGTTTGCAACCCATCTTGTGACATATGGGTTTACATTTAAGCTGGTAAGTTTTTCTACAATACCTGAGTGGGGTATTGTGTCGAAAGCCTTTGCAAGGTCAAGGTAGGCTGTATGGACTGCCTTTCCCTCATCAATGGCCTTGGTGACTGTTTCCTAGAAGTCGACCAAGTTCAAAAGGCATGATCTTCCCTTGACAAAGCCAAACTGGGTCGGGTCCAATGTCTGCAAGTCCCCTATATCTTTGTTTATGAGCTCCATTATGATCCTCTCCATAGCTTTGCAGACTAGACTTGTTAAGCTTATGGGGCGGTAATTACCAGGGTCTGTAGAGGCGCCTTTGTGGAGTGGGACAACAGTTGCCGACGCCACTCCTTGGGCACGTATCCTGTGGTAAGGCTGAGATTAAACAGCTGCCTTATGTGCGGGTTTAATTCCTCATTTAGCTCGTGTAGCACACAGCCGGGGACACCATCCGGTCCCATTGATGCTGTGTTTTTAGCTTTAGAGAGAGCAGCTTTCACCTGCGCATTTGAGATGTCCGGGAGGCTACACTCGGCTGGGATAGTTATCTCTCCTTTGGGGGGGAGGGGGTGAAGTTTGCACTGAACCTGTCTGCCAGTATGTTGGCAATGTCTGTGGGTTCAGTGATTTTTGTATCATTTTGGACTAATTCTGAGCATATCTGGGAGTTTCCACCCAGGTTCCTAACATAGCTGAAAAGGCCTTATGATTGTCCTTTGAATCCATGGCAATTTTTCTCTCAAAATTGGCCTTAGTTGATTTTATGAGTGCTCGTATTTGTTTACTAATAATGATCAGGGGTGACTTCCCTTTTATGGATTTTGTTCTATCATGTAATAGCTTTCTCCTCTTATTGTAAAGTTTGTTAATGGCTGGGGTCCACCAGACTGGACATTTGCCCTTTGTGGAAAGAGTCTTGGTTTTATTTGGGATTGCCTGATCCATGCAGTCCTGGAGGTGTTCATAGAAGGCATTTGTAAGGGCTTCCGCAGCTTGGGTTGTGGTTTACACTGGCTCAGGGGCCTTGAAGGATACCACACCAGTCTTGAGTAGTGTGAAGTTTGCTTTAGAGAAGTTCTTCACTATGGTCTTTTTGTTTGGGGTGGGGGCGGGATGTGGATTTCCAGTGAGATTAGTTTATGATCAGATCTCACCAATGAGGGATATACTTCGTGTGGAGCATTTTGTCCCCATGTTTGTGACAATGAGATCTAGTATATTTTCTCCTCTCGTGGGAACAGTGACTAGCTGTTCCATGGCATTTGAATTTATGAACTCCAGGAACCATTGGGCTAGAAAGTTAGGGCTTGAGTAATGTTCCCAGTCTATATTCGGGTAGTTGAAGTCACCCAATATGATGGTGTTTGGAGATGCATTTATACCCTCCAGTGTCTTCAGGAAGGCTGTGTGGGGTTCCTGAGTTTGAGAGGGTGGCCTGTAGCATGCTACAATTTGTAGAGCAGTTTTACCTATGGTTAGTTGCACCTGGATGGTTTCGAAGCTTTGCATTGCCACCAACCTGGAGGTGTGGGTATCCTTTATGAATATGGATACACCCTCCTTTGTGGTGTGGTCCGGGTTTTGGGGCCGGAACGCATGATATGAGGTAAAACCTAATAGTGCCGGAGTGCTCTCAGGAGCCTTGAACCAGGTTTCAGTTACAGCACAGACATCGATGTTCTCCATACTGAGAAGGGCCTCGAGTGCATGCATTTTGAGATTTAGACTTCTGGCATTGAGCAGCATTACCCTCAGTTTCTTCCCATTTTGTTTTCTAGGGTGGTAGGTTTAGAATTTGAGCCTTGCCTAAAAAGGCACTATGGGGTGGCAAGAGCCTTAGCCAATATCCGAATCCCAGGGTGACAGGTGCAAGCCGTCCCTTGCGAAGCAGCGTGGCTTGTCAAGCATGTCATCCCAGGCAGACAGACACTGGATCCCCTTTGAATGACACCAGACATTAAGCCAATTGTTAAAGCTGATCATCTTGTCTCTATATTGTGGCATCATTCTTGGTGAAGGAAGGATACTGCTCAGGGTTAGGGTCATACCTGCCTGGGCTACATAATCAGAGAGCTCCTCTATGTCTCTTTTCATGTAGTCCAGGGAGGTACGTCTCAGGTCGTTCACACCAGCATGGACAATGACTGTGTCATATTTGTACTTGCCGTGGAGTGACCGGAGTGCTTGTGTTATGTGGCGGATTCTAGCGCCGATAGGCAGCTTACTGTGACCCTCTCCTTGTTCAGCCTGGTGAGTGGGACGTCAGTGTGTCTGACTATGGAGTCACCTATGACAAGTATGTTTGGTGTTGTATTTGGCCTTAAGGGCTGTGACTGCTTTGCACACTGCTTTTGTGGTTTATGTGTTGCTTGTGGGGTGTCTTGAGGTAGCAGTTGTTTGGGTGTCTGCTTTGGAGGCCTCTGCTGTTTAGGTAAATTTTACTCAGAGCCTCCGAGTATGTCTTTGTGTGTTTATGTGTTTGATTCAGTGGAGTGGTAGCATTATGTGAGGCTGGTTTTGTGGTGTGTGTAGTTGCCTTCTCCTCCTGTCTGGTCTTGCCAGTCCTGAGTTGAGAGAGCTCAGCCTCCAGTTTGGCTAAATAGCTGCATCTCTCGCAAGTATTTGTGTTATGTGGGAGGAGGAGAGGGTTGTCTGTGTACATGAGGCAGTTATAACATTGCCTCAAGATTCCCAGATTCACCAGCTGGACCGGAGAGAAGATTAACAACTGACCTTTGGACATGCTAGAATAATAATGGGAATTCCTTAATTGAAAACAAGGGCCAGTGGGGAGTGAGGGTGTAGTGCTTTTAATTTTTAGTGCTGACTTATATAATTGCTTTAGTGAGCAAGTGCCAGGTAACTTGAGTGCAATGTGTTACAAGTAACTAAATGCAAAAACGACAAACAGTAACTTTCTTTCAAGTGAAACAAGGAAATAAGTACAGTAAGCAATGCAGATATCACTAGTGATCCACAGAAGCGCTGAGAAGTTGCGTATTAGGTGGAATTAGCTTCCAGGCAAATAACAAGCAAACAAACAACAAGCATATAAACAAAGCTAGATTCAGCAGGCCTGGATCTAGTCTATGCTAGAGCAAACAAGGTGAACCAATTTCAGTAAGATACAGTTCAAATATTCAGGCACTATAAACCTTTAACCAGAAATTCCCAGCTCAGAAGGGCAGAGTCCAGCCTCTTCTCCCACAAGAGTGCAGACCACGAACCTTCTTAATGTAAAATAACTGGCCTGAAGCCCAAGTGCCTAAACCAGAACTAATACACTTGGACACTGGGCTCTCAATCAGCAGTTCCCAACTTAGAAGGATGAAAGCTACCTGTCCTGCCACCACAGTGCTTGCCACAAACCTTCCTAATGTAAAACAACTGGTCTGAAGCCCAAGTGCTTAATCCAAAAGACTTGAATGATAGCTACACTTTAATCAAGTTACAACCAAGCAGTAATAAATACCATTGAATACTTTAGAGAATGTCTGGATTAGTGCTCAAGTTACACAAACAAAGCTAGATCCAGCAGGCCCGAATCCAGTCTATGCCACAGCAAACAAGGCACCAACTTCAGTAAGAAACAGTTCAGATATGCATGCACTATAAGCCTTTAACCAGAAATTCCCAGCTCAGAAGGGCAGAGTCCAGCCTCTCCTCCCACAAGAGTGCAGACCACGAACCCTCTTAATGTAAAATAACTGGCTTGAAAGCCCAAGTGCTTAAACCAGAATTAATACACTTTTAGAATAACAGACACTGAGCCCTCAATCAGCAGTTCTCAACCTAGAAGGATGTAAGCTACCTGTTCTGCCACAACAGTGCAGACCATAAACCCTCTCAGTGCAAAACAACTAACTGGTCCGAAGCCCAAGTGTTTAAACCAAAAGGCTTAGAATGAGTTACACCAAGCAGTAATAAATACAATTGAGTATTTTAAGATGATGCAAAAGTAAAAAGAAGTAGGTAAAAACACAAGTACGGTAAAAGCAGATGAAAATTTTTTTTTTTTTTCTGAACAAGTGCTGAGATCAAAGAAACAGATTTGAGTGCTGAAACTAGAAAACTGGCTAGTTATAAGAAAAAAACAAGCTAGAAGGCTTCCCTCAAACACAGAAGGGCTTGGGGGCTCAGAAGCCTACAAATAGCCTGTACCACTTAACAAGAAAGGCAGGAAATAAGCTTAATTTTTTTTTTCTATTTCCCAGATGCTCTCTTTGTACACAGTAGGAGTGCCTGAAATCAGAATATGATCTCACTGCACTCAGTTGAGTGAGCAAATGAGATGGGCCCAGAGGCAGGCTGAGGGGCGGGCAGTTTCAATGCCACTAAGATTAACACCAAAACAAAAACAGGGCGGGTGGGTGGGAATAACTGAAGAGCAGAATAACTTCAGTTAAAAATTCCTTCAACACTCAAATTAAATACTGTATTTTTTTAAAAAAAAAGAGCAGATAAAGGTACTTAAATTCTCTTATACGTCCAGTTGAATATAACCAAGTTCTTAGCTGGCCAATATAATTTAAGAGTATTTAGTTTAGTTTTATTTCAAGATTTCCAGTGCACTTTTTCTTAGGACTAAAAGTTAATACTTTTAGAAAGCATACAAACAATCATTGTAAGTGGAAACACAAGATGCAACATGTAGCTTAGCATGGATAACCTTAATTTTAGGTTAGGTAATGCCTGTAGGTTCAGCTGTTGATGCAGGGCAACAGTTCCTCTCTAGAGGGTTATACTTCATTTTTTAAATGTACATATTTTTGTGTGCTTGTTCTACATTAATAGGGAGTGGGTATGTTCTGAAAATATATTTAGGTTCATGGGCAAATACCAGGCAATCAGTATTCAGTCCATTTCAAGTATATCCAAAAACTCTAATTACAGTCCCCTTGTAGCCTCAAGGAGGGCTAGAAAAAAATAGGCCTGGAGAGAATTTGAGGCTGTCCATCCAATTATTTAGGTTAACTTTAAGGTGACAAGGGTGTTACTTTGCTTGACATGTAGTAGAAACATGTTTGAGAGTTGAGGGATATATATATATATATATATATATATATATATATATATATATATATATATATATATATATATATATCCTGCCACCATGACTAATTTTTCTGCTAATAAAGGTTTAGTTTCTTTAAATGAGTATTGATATGCCATTAGTTCTGACAAGGAATATGAGATCAAATGGGGTTGGATTATTCATGGCATGAAAGACTAGACATATATATATTAAGAGAAGAGCCTGTAACAGACTTGAGTATAAAGGGCTGCCAGTCTCTATTGATAACTAAGATTTTTGGGGCCACTTATCTTTTTGGTTAAGACTCTCTGAGGTCTCTCACATTGTCTAATATGTTTAGATAAATACATACACAAAGACAGATTATATTCAATAATGGGTCTGATAAGATATAAATAAAGGAGGATTCAATCACTTCTGTGAAATAATAGTTCAATTTAGTTTCTGAGAAACCCATTTTATGACTTCAACGTGTGCACTCTTATCCTCAGAAATTTCCTTTATCACAAATGTATGCACTTATGCACTATATACCATAAAGCTACCTGAAACTTTCAGTAGTGATCTCCTTCTTCTAGGCTATACTTAGTGTATTCTTTTAATGTATTTTTATATAATTTATTGTTCTTTATGTATTCATTGAAATTTGGTAACCAGATGGTGGGCTGCTGCTGAGACCCTTCTCACTGATGATCAGGACGCCAGAGTAGATGAAAACAGTACATTGAATAACATGGTTGTTAGTTATACAACACTAAAGAAAAGAAACAACATTTTCTTTTATCTATGAATCTGAGAGGTGTGGAAAGCCCGAAAGTGTGAGAAACAAGCTTTGCATCAAAAGTAAAGAAAAAGCTTTTATTTAAATTCTGCTTAAATATTTTAAGTTGCACTTACAGTATAGTAACAAGTGTGGTGATACTTTTATGTACTTTTCTGGTTTATTGCATGTTTGGCAAAGCAAGTTATTTGTTTGCATTTTTTTATTTTGTTCTTGGACCTTAGTCTTGTAGCTTCATTTGAAGTTGTCAGAAGATTGCTTATTACTGCAAGATTTTAGCATCATTTATACATTATGTAAAATCCACAATTAAAAGTGGTTTGCTGTTTCTGGATCCTGCCACTTTTTATTGTGGATTTTACAGTTTCTTGTTGGTATTTGTAGATTTCATCGTTTATACATTACACTGCACTTCTATCCCCCTAAATAGAATTACTTGTAAAATCAGCTGTTTGTATTTTGACCTCTGTCTAGGGCATTAATCTTGTAGTTTTATTCAACGTTGAGGCAGAACTGTGAACTTCTACTGGATTTGACCCTCATTTAGTAAACGATTGCAGCATTTTTCCATAAACATTATTACTGGTAAATTTCTGCATATTCTGATGCCTTAGTCTGTGGAGGGATTGCAGTAGTAGCATTATTGTGAATTCTACTCCAGGATTTGGGCTTCAGTACTTTTACAGCTGTTTATTTTCCAATTTTGCTGCTTATCTTATATTATGCTTATCATTACCTACTTAAAATTTTATTCCAGTGCATTTTTGTTTACTTTGTTACCATTTTTCGCCATTATTGTGCCTGCCTCTGCTCCAACTGAGAATTAAGCTAACGTTTCTGAAATTAACTAAAAGACTAGAGCTGCGATATTTGCTTTGTTTAATTAGATCCCTATCTAGCAAGTCTGCTATATTTTGCACAGAGCTAAACCCACCCAAGATTTTTATTCAAAACTGAAGTGACAGAAACAAGTTTTTCATTGAAAGGGAAGAAAAAATATTTTATTTAAACTTTGCTTAAATATTTAAGTTATACTTTCGGGGACTTATGTGGTAATATTGTTTTATTTTAGTTTTCTACTGTTTTCCATGTCTTGGCCAAAAAAAAGTTATCTGACTGTATTTTTTAATTTGTGCAGGGAATGCAGTCTTGTAGATTCATTTGCTGTCATAGGACGATTGTGTATTATTACAGCATGATGTTAGCAGCAGTTATACAGTATACTGTACTTCTATCTCCATAAGTACACTATCTTTTAAAAGCTAGCTGTTTGTATTTTGAACCCTGTCTGAAGCCTTAATCTTGAAGTTTCAGTCATAGGTAGGGCAGAATTGTATGCTACTGTCAGATTTGAGCCTTATTTAGTCATTTATTGCAACACTTCTTTTTTCCAGAAACAGCTTTACTGGTAAATTTCTGCATAGACAATGGTGGGATTGCACCAGTGGCAATGTTGTCAACTATGCTCCAGGTTTTGTGCTTCAGTACTTCTACAGTTGTTCACATTCCAGCTTTGCAGCTAGAATCTTATATTGTGCTTATCACTTATCTGCTTAAATTTGAATTCCTGTGCCTTTTTGTTCACTTTGCTACTGTTTTCTCCTTGTACTTTTTGTCTGCCCCAGCACCCACTGAGACATTAACCTAAATTTCTGAAACTCAAAACATAGGATGAAAACCCCAATACTGGCTTTATTTGACTGGACCCTCTCTTAATAAGTCTGCTAAATTTAGTATAGAGCTACACCCAACCAGGTACTTTTATTCAAGACTATGAGTTTTGGAAAGCCCTGAAATGTGAAAAAGGGAGACAATTTTTTTTATTTAAAGTGTGCTTAAATATTTTAAGTTGCATTTATAGTGACCTGTGTGATGATACTTTTCTACACGTTTCTGCATATTACGATGTTTTAGCCAAAGAATGTGTCTGTTTGCATTTTTTAGTTTGTTCTCAGACCTTACTTTTGTAGGTTCATTGGCTGTTGTGGAAGGATTGTGTATGATTGCAAGATTTTAGCATCATTTATACATTATACTGCACTTCTATCTCAATAAGTAGAATTCCTAGTAAAAGCTACTTGATTATATTTTGGCCCTTGTTTGGGGACTCAGTCTTGTACTGTCATTCACAGTTATGGCAGAGCTGTAAACTACTTGCAGATATGAGCCTCATTTGACATTTATTACAGCATTTCTTTCAGTAAACAGCATTACAGTAAATTTCTGTATTGTCTGGTGCCTCAGGTTGTGGTATGATTGCAGTAGTGGCATTATTGTTAACTGTGTTCCAGGATCTGTGCTTCATTACTTCTACAGCCATTTATATTCTAGTGTTGCTGCTAGAGTCTTGCATTATGCTTATCATTACCTGCTTAAGTCTGCATTTCAGTGCCTTTCTGTTTACTTTGCTACTGTTTTCCCATATACTTTGTGTCTGCATTAGCTTCCACACAGACATTGTTAAAGTTTCTGGAATTCTAACCATAGGACTGCAGCTCTAGTACTGGCTTTATTTCACTGGATCCCTCTCTAGCAAGTCTGCTATATTTAGCACAGAGCTACACCCACCCAGGGTCTTTTATTCAAGATTCTGAGAGGTGTGGAACACCTTGAAGTGTGATAAGCAAGCTTTTCCTCAAAAGGAAGAAAAATGTTTTTGTTTAAATTCTGCTTAAATATTTTAAGTTGCACTTCAGTGATACCTTTTTGTACTTTTCTGCATTTCCATGTTTTACCCCCAGCATTTATTTGACTGCATTTTTAGTTTGTTCTGAGACCTTAGTCTTGAAGCTTAATTTACTGTTGTATGAAGATTGTGTATTACTGCAAGATTTTAGCAGTTTATTCATTATACTTTACTTCTATGTCCATAAGTAGACTAACTTATAAAGAGTAGCTGTTTGTATCTTGACTCTCTGCTGTGGTTGAACTACTGCAACATTTGAGCTTAAGTAAGTCATTTATTACAGCCTTTTTTCTCAAAACAATAAATTCTGCATAGTCTGATGTCTTAGTTTTTGTTGGGATTGCAGTAGTTGTGAATTTTGCTTCAGGATTTATTTCCTGTTGTAGGCTGAGATCCGTAGAAATGGCCATAGCATTTGACTTAGCAAGAAAAAAAAGAGGCCAGGGACAACAGAATCCCTAGTGACATGGTACGTGAGGCACAGATCTCCCTTCAGGAGCCTATATGACACAGACTACAGGAATAAAGATTCCAGTCTCTCTGGTAACTGATATTTTTTTTAGACCTGAGATCCTTTTTATTAGGAACTTCTGTGTTTTTTCAAGTTTTTATTGTGTGTAGCATTATATTCTATAACCGGGCTAAGGTGGAATTTAAGGGAACAATGACTTCCTTGCTTTTGGAAGAAATGTCTTTGTGGCAATCATAACAGTTGTCACATGATGATAAAAGGAAAGACAGCTGTCAATTCAGGTGCTCAGATCTCTAATATTGTTTTCACTTGATAACAGAGGTGTTGTCAGCTTAGTAGGTTACAGTATACTGCTGTTTCTTGAAGGAGGTGATACTACATTTCTTGGTATTTAATTTAAGCTCTTTTTTGTGTACCAGGTGCTGATTCATGTTAATTCATTTTGGACACCACATTTCTTTGGGGGCCTTTACAATTATGTATGGCTTGTAGTCATCAGCAAATATGGTTAGACAGAGGTCACTGCTGCCAACAGCAAGGCCATTGAAATAAAATACTAAACAGGAGGGGAGCTAACACAGATCCCAGTGGAACACTACTGGTCACCTTCTCTCTGACTGAGGAGATGGCACCTACTCAGACAATGTGCTTTATGTCCTTAAACTAACTAAACTAAACTTATAGTAAATACTTGTCATACACTTGTTCTTGTACTAAATAATTGTGTTATTGGAGCTTTTCTTCCCCGGCCTCTGTTGAAAATGGGTTCTTGACCCATTTGGATTTTCCTGGTCAACAAATATCAATAAATAACATATAATAAATAAATAAATATCCATCTTACAGTGGTCTACTTCATAACATTGAAATTTCATAACATTGAATTTCATAACATTGAGACCAAAACATCTAAATCCCAAAACACTGAAAACACAAAACATTGAAAACTCAGAACATTGAAAGTGTGCTTCATAATATTGAAAACTACAATGCATATGTAAATAACATCCTCTCCACCTATAACAACACCTAACTAACAAACACACTTTCTACTGTTTCTGCAGGGGGAAAGCCCCCCTGCACCCCCCCACACACCCTCCATAAATTAAGTATACCAACTCCAAGATTGTACTACAGTGGAAAAAAGTTAATTTTGTAACCTCAGGTGATACACTAGAATAACTACAATCTCTTCAAGATAGCTCCCACATTCATCCTGAACAGGCTATTACAATGCTAGGTTTTAAACAGTGAATTTAAGTGAAAAAATGATAAAAGTCTGAAAATGGCAGAAATAGAAAAACAAATTTAAGTACAATATAAATGCAAATGTTTATCAGTCATGTGATGCAGCAGAAGTCCTCAATGAGTGCACATGGGCATGCTTCTCTGCAGCCTTACTGGAAAGCCTCTAAGGGACTGCAGCTCATCACAGTATATACAAAGCAATAAAAACAATAGAAGCAATGGGAAACAGATATACATTCAAACAAATTAAGCTCACTTATATAGAAAATAGAGATTAATCTATTCACACTTGAATAACCACTGCTCTCTTAGATGGGCCCTACAGCAGGCCAGAACAGGCTGTTCCCAAGCTACGTTTTAGACAGTGAATTTAAATGAAAATATGTAAAACGGTTTGAAAATGGCAGAAGTAGCAAAACAAATTGAAGTTCAGTGCAAAAATTAACTTTTTTGTGTCTTTTGCTATAGCAGAAGTTCAGAAGCCCACTTTATAAGATCCTAATTGAATGCACACAGGCATAGCTTTCTGCAGTCTCACTGAAATTGATCTTATAGTACATATTTTGCAAAAGATAATAAAAAATACATACAATAACCTTTGCAAGTAATTCTGCATTTGTGACAAAAATGTTTGAGACCAGGTACCTTTATTTGATTTGGCTATCTCCAGCAACATTAATCAGCTGACTAAAACATTTTTTTGATATGCACTCGTGTCAAGTGCACAGCTCTCAAGTGATCAGGGACTAATCTCAACCGAATCAGGACAAATCCAGAAATAATCAGGTACAGTCAGAGACACTTTTAAAATATTAGCACTATTAACATGAGACATTGACAGAATAAAAGAATGTGAATTAATGCACATTTTCTGAACTAAAAAGTCTATACCTCTAGTTACTATCATTATTTATTAAGTGAACTTATGCTCTTTCCTCCAACAGTCACCAGTTTAAAGAGGGATTAAAATGGACAGACTAAAATTTGTGTCAAAATCAGGGATGACCCTGAACAATCAGGGACAGTTAAGCGGTATGGTCATGAAGATCAAGAGAAGACATTTCCATGTTGAAATTCTCTTGACAGGGTGAAGAGCAGTTATTATTTAATGTGTTTTTATATTAACTGTACATCTTGATCTGTTACTTCTCAGTAAAGAAAAAGATATTTAACTCAAAAAATTGATAGTAGAGTTTCAGTTCATGTTTTCAGTAAGTATTTTTAATATTTATTTGATGCATAATTTTGTCCTCTGTTTTTTGCTCCTTGCAACTGAAAATTGGATGCTACTGGGGATTCATCCACTCGGTCTACCAACACTTTTTCCTTCCCTGGACATATTCCACCCCATTGCTAAGAAGTGTTTTCTCTTTATGCCCTAACCTTCCTCCCCTGTGTGTACCTGTTAATGTCCAGAGATGAAAATGCCATTGGGACTTATTCCCATATTATTGTACTGCTGCATTGACTCAGCCAATGCTCCCACATATTTCTCTTTAGGACACCCTCCCATGTGTGTACCCATCCTCCCCAAGGCTTGACCATGAGGTACCCCCAAAAGTGTGCCCTCCCCCAAGGATCCTTTCCTGATGACATCTCAAACAACTAAGCTTCTAATAATCAAATGTATGTCACCTACCTGAGTCATAGTCAGGGCTTTATCCCCGTATGCCACTATGCTGTCTGCATATTGTTCTTTTTTTAAATATATCCATTACACTTAGAATTTCTTTAATGTCTGTACAGTATTACATGGGAATCATATGTAATTTGTATTTAACATACAAATATTTACCTTCTTATTTATTTTATTCATAAAAGTTTAGAGTAGAACGCATTATTTTACCAGTCATGAAATTTGCTGAAAGTTGTAATCAGTAGCGGCTGGTGACTTCAAATCAAAGGGGGGCTGCGGGAGAAAGCTGAATGGGTGAGGTCAATGGGAAGGGGTGCGGCCAACTAGAAAGGGGAGGAGCTATGCTGAAAACCACAAAAACTAACTAAATACACTGCCCTTGGTGCCAAACTGTCATTTTGAGAGTCCAATCAAGACAAAATGAAGTGTAGAAGAATAAAAATATTTCAGTGCATTGGCTGCATGACAACTTACTTAATATCTAGATGGAAACAAAAAGGTTGTGAGGCATGAGAAAATAAATTACTTTTTAAATACATTAATGGAATGCCAGTCAAAATCAAGTATAAGATAAACAAGCAGCACTCAACTCAAACCACTTCTTCCACTGCAGTTCTAATTATAATTTATATTCAGCTTTATTAAAGTACCAAGTAACATGCTGAAAGTAGAAATCTCTGATGCCCCCACTTGTAAAAATGTTTCTTATCCAAAAAAAAAGACCTGCTGCCTGACAACTATCTACTTGTTTCATGGGGAAAACATGATCAAAGTAAAAAATGAAAAGCAAACAAGAAATAAGCTCAAGATGCATTGCTTAAAAAGGATTACTATACAGGTTATGGACCACACGATTGGCATTCTGTTTAGTTTACAGGTAAAGCCTGCAGAGATGACTGGAAGTCTCCAAGTGTAATGAGCTTCTTAAAATAATGCAAGCCTGTCCTTTATTACAAATACTGTCATATGCATTTCAATACCCAAGGCTTATACATTATCTAGTTAAGTATTCTCTACATGGCAACAACAAAAAGGCTTTCAATTTTGGCAGTTCTTTAACAGTATGCTTATTAAAGCTTACTTGCATCTTACGATCTCAGCCAAGCTTACCTGATGGTCATTAAAGTATTGCTACTTAAACACAGAGCAACAAGCACTTTGAGTAATAAGCATAAATCAACAGTGCAAAAAATATGACAGAAACCAGACCATTCTGCAAAAATCAAGGACAGATGAAAAGCCACTCTAGTACTTGTGTCTACCTTGGATGGGGGGGATACTCTGCACATTTACACTGCATAACTACTCCTTGCCTTGCTTCGACACATCCAGAGTCACTACATGGGGGAGTGGGGTGCAACAAATATGTCACAATTTGAAATGTCTCTGGCTGACTGTGATGGCCCTGACACATTTGTCATACCCCTTAACCTCAGAGCAAGAAATCTGGACAAAGCCATACATAGAAGTGGGACAAAGGCCCAAAAATAAGGACAATTTTTAAATATTGCTCTTATAAACTTAGAAAGATAATAGAATAGGTCTTGCATTAGTATGAATTTTCTGAATGGTATGAAATCTGAAACTCAAATGTCTGTCATTATTTTCTAACTTCAGTCTTTAATGATTTGTCACTAATTTGCCAAAAAACACAATTTTATGAAAAATGGGCCAAGAATGTGATGTAAAAATATAAAATAGCCACACAATACAGCTGGGAACCTGTCAAAGAAGGGACACTTTAATATTAGTACTGCTAACTTGAGCAGGTGACAAAATAAAAGAATCTACATGCACTTCTGAAATAAAAGTAATCTAGAACTCTGATTATTACAGTTATATTTCTTAATTGTAAACCCTCCATGTTTTCTTCCAAAATTGCTATTTTGCAGAGGGATTATTAGGGGGAAGAGCAACATTTTGAGTCAAAATCAGGGACAGTTGAGAGGTTTGGCTATGCCTAATTCTATAAAGCAATTTATTTGCATGTATCTCTCAACCTGTTAATGCAATAAATCTGGACAAGGCCAAATATATTGGGGGAACATATAAACAGTACTAAAAATTGCTCCTGTATAAACTGAGACAGTTGATAGAACAGGTCTTACTTCAGCATGCATTTTTCTGAAGGTTATGAAGTCTGAAACTCAGTGTGTCATTATTTAATGACTTAATTCCTAAATGATTTGCCAGAAAACCACAAACTTTATGAGGAACAAATCAAAAATAAGAAGCAAAAATCTATTAATTCTTTCAAAATCTGGACAGTTGGGAGGTATAGTTCAGCTGGGGCTGTCTTTAAGTTTGCCACCCTTCCCCCTCACAAAATCATGGTCGAATGGAGCCCCCCTGCAGCCATTCCAATGATGCATTACTTGGCTATTTCACTCCATTTACCATAAACACTAATGTGCATACTGATTTACTTCTATGATGATTTGGACTTCATTTGAAAGTTTTATTTTGCATTTTACAGCACAAACACTAAGACATCTGCTAAACAAACTTAGCATTAAAACTTCTCTGCCCTTGAAACTCACATTCATTGAAACAGCATTGAAACCCACATTCAAAGAAAATACATTTTACCAGTGGCAGATAAGGATCAATTCTAGTCTGTTTTCAAATCATAGGTCCCTTGCATATGAAACATACATGTGCTCTTTGATACACCTTCCTATTGTTTTGAACATTTTTCCAGTAAACAGTGAAACAAACCGCATGCACCAATAATGACAAAACTGCCCAATTCAGAACATCTTTCCAATAAACAATTAAACAAAATGCATGCACCCATAATGACAAAACTGCCCAGTTCAGAACATTTCCATCATAAAAGTCTACTCAAACTTCTACAGTCCACCATTATCAGTAAATATGCACAATTCTACAGTCCACCATTATCAGCAAATATGCACAATTCTACAGTCCACCATTATCAGTAAATATGCACAATTCTACATTCCACCATTATCAGTAAATATGCACAATCTTTGAAGAAGTATGATAAGCTAGTAATATTGCAATAGGAAATGGATGGCAAACTGATAACAGGCGCATAGCTAGTATCTTAACCTTTTCAGTACGACAGCATCCACCCCTTGTGGGAGTAGAACCAACAACCTTCTGCATCAAAAGCAAGTACACAACCTGTTGTGCTATTAACAATGCAAGCGGACTTAGCATAAGCAGCACTAAACTTCTCTTCCCCTGCAGCTCTCAGCTCCTTGTAAAATCTACTCAATACTCAACTGCATCTCAACTTCGCAGCACAAGAAATCTGGAAAAAGCCAAATTTATTGGGGGGGGGGTCAAAATCCCAAAAACTAGGGACACATTAAACATTGCTTGTATAATCTTTGAAAGTTGCTAGAATAAAATGCTGTGTTACCACCATACATTTTACTGCCAAGGTCCCTGTGCAAAAGAGTCAGAGCAACATACCACTACGCCAAATCAGCTGCTTTGTGAAAGACAGGAAGACTGAAACTTAACTTGCTATCATTTAATGAATTCAGTTCTCACCATAGCTGTCAACCTTAGCACAAAAAACCTGGACAAAGCCAATAATGGGGTAATACAGTCCCAAAAATAAGGACAGATTTCAAATATTCATCTTATAAACTTAATAAAAGGTTGTGTTACTATGTATTTTCTGAAGAATATGAAGTCTGAAATTCAAATGCCTGTCAGTTTTACTTCTGACGGAATAAAAACAATTTTCAGCAGATGCACAGGGAGAAATACTGCAGACACATGTCTTTGTAAAATGGCAGAACACCAGAGCAAATCCACACAAACACAGGGATGAGATACAGACTCCACACAGAAGGCACCCCAGCCAAGAATCAAACCAGAAACCCTATAGCTGTGAGGCAACAATGCTACCACTGCACCATCAAATATGTAAGGAGTTAAACATTCAGAAACCTGAAGTCTAAAATTCAAATGCCTGTCAATTTTATTTAACATTTGTTAATCAGGACAGTCTGACATGGAACAAAAAAACAATTTTCAGCAGAGGCCCAGGAAGAAATAATGCAGACATGTCTTTGTAACATGGGGGGACACAAAAGCAAACCCACACAAACACAGGGAGAAGATGCAGACCCCACACAGAAGGCACCCCAGCCAAGAATCAAACCTGAGAACCTGCAGCTGTGAGACCACAATGCTACCACTGCACCATCAGATATCAAGCATTCCCACATTTAGAAACCACAGATATTATGATGAACAGATCAGAACAAATATGAGGCAAAAATCTGCAATTTTTTTTACAAATGGTGGTGGGTAGGAAATTCAGGTCCACCTGCATACAATGTACAGGGTTCAAGCCTGAGGTATTTCCTACCACACCACCATGAGCTTGTTCTAGCCACCAGTATATAGCAACTGGGACATTACACACACACACACACACACACACACACACACACACACACACACACACACACACTCTTCATGCTCTCCATGCTCTCTTTGTATGTCTCTCCCTCTTGTCCACACACACACATACACTCTTCATGCTCTCTTTGTATGTCTCTCCCTCTTTTCCTGTCCTGTGAAATATGCCAGTCCTTCAAGAACAGGTATCATTTATTTTCTTGTATTAGTTCATTTGAGAATTATGTAACAGCTTTAGAAAATGCATGGGGGCACACACACAAACGCTTAAAATAGTGTGGCAAACAGTATACAGATTTACTTGCCCTGATTCCCTGTCATCAGAACAGTGTACACCTCTCTATATGCAGATACACAAATGAGTATTCAAAGTCATCAGAATGACATTCAAAATAAATGCAATTAAAATACTGCATCAAACAGTATACAGATTTACTTGTCCTGATGCCCCATCATCAGAACAACGCACACCTATCTATATACAGATGAACTAAAAACAGTGCCAAAAACAGTTTACATAGAAAAGAAGTAAATGCAAAATGCGAGTGTGGTAATAAAATAAACAAAAAGTTGAAGCGCAGTGCTAAGAATAAACTGATAACCAAACCAAGCACTGTGAAGAGGACGTAATGCACCGGACAACCTTTCTTCCAGAAAAACACAGCTTTATTATACGTGAACAAAAACAAATCACACGTATTTCGTCTCAGAATGTAAGACTTCATCAGACAAATGTGTACCTAACAGACAACACTTTATATATGTACTGAAATCGTAATTGAAATTTAAAATGTCCAATGAGAATCAAGCATTCCTCATGAATAATGAATAAAAACAAGTGGATATACCTGTACTGAATACCACAAAAGAGTTGCATTTAGCATATGAAATAAAACAACATGTTTCTTGATTGCAAAATGTAAAACGCACAACGAATATGTTTGCCACTTGTATATAAATATATAAATAAATATATAAATCATATGGCCAACACCTTAATAAATATGCAAAAATAAAACAAATAACTGACGTGATCTAAAAAATGTAAACAGATTTGTATGTCTTGACTTATTTGCATTAAATTCCCTAGCTATACTATGTATGTACTACTATGGCTATGTATGACAACAGCAAGTCACGAAATACATCAGTGTCATCATAATTCTTTTCACTCTCACCTAAGTCAAAAATCTGAGGGATGAACAAGGATGTGAGTTAAGGAAGAAGAGTATAGGTGAACAAATGTCAGTTACATGATTACTGTTAAATGATTATTAATATTACTTGTCAAAAAGGACATGCAGAAGCGCATGAGAGCAGCAAGTTGACATTGTCATCCCTTTTGGTAAAAACTATGTACCCATGAACTACCACATAGGCGGTAGTCTACTTAACACCAAAAGTGTGATAAGAGACCTTGGGACACAGGTGGACAGTAGTCTCTCCTTTGATAATCACATCACCACAGTAGTCAGGAAATCCTTCTACGTGGCACACCTCATCACAAAAGGTTTGTCATCCAGGAAAAAAGAGGTCACTGTTCCCCTCTACTCATCACTCATTAGACCCATTATAGAGTACAACGCCCCTTTTAGTATGTACCTCACAAGACATCTACAAAAACTGGAAAGGCCGCAGAAATACCTCACAAAGAGAATTACTGGCCTCAAACAGATGCCGTACGCAGACTGTCTCAAAAAACTCCAGCTTTACTCTGTCGCATATTGTTTACTCAGAGGCGATCTCTGCCTAACATACAAAAATATGTCAAACCCAGTGCTGTTGGATATAGTCCACTTGAAGAAATCCCAATCCCTCCATGCTACATACTCTAGGGACCTAAAAATTGTCACCACAATAATCAAAACATGCTGGAGGGATAGAGTCCTGTCCCAGAGACTTCCTATACTCTGAAACAAACTACCTATCTCTATCAAACAAAGCTCCTTATTAGCACTCTTCAAGAAAAATCTTGATGATTGGATGGAAGATAGGAAATTCACCCCGGGGATTACTTCTGTGGCTGTGCTTGACAGGGGCACAGGAAAATAATTTTCTTGGGTGGCAAAAGCCAGGGTACCGTTTGGCTAGGCTTATATAGGCCCTAGAGCCAATAGCCTAGTACCTACCTATGAACCTACATCACTGAGGCCATTTTCCTTCACTTTGATAGTCAAGGAATCTCAAAGGTAGTAAAGCATATTAATTTAAAGGGAGAAAGTTGTGGAGGCAAACATGGTCACTCTTCAGTCATCATTTGTCTGGGTTTCTGTGGAGAGGCATTGCACGTGTATGAGAGCAGGAAGCTGAAACATTTACTGCTACCATTATTTCCTCCATTTTCTTCAGAATCTGACATCACAGGTAAACACAGAATGTAACTTATCCTTGTTAGAAAGGTAGCTTGCATGTGAAAACAAAGGGTAATTAAATGATTGCTGTGCAATAACCATTCATATGAATTTTTGAATGTCCACATTATTGTAGCCATTTTATTTTTCATTTATTTTACTTTCATCAGAATCAAATAATAGAGGTATACACTAAAAAAGTGGATATCTTTTGGAGCTAAGCAGGCTTTTTAAGAACTCAAAGGACAATTACATGTTATCATCTACAAAAGCATTGATAAGTCTTGTCAGAGGGTCATATCTATATTTCTTAGAGCAGGAAGATGAAATATGTTACTATGGCCATTCTGTATAAGTTCATAGGTACTTACTAGGCAGATGGTCGGATGAACTTTGTAGGATAATCAAAGAAACCCAGTAGACTTATAAATGTGTTAACAACCTATTATATTAGTCAATGCATTAGCTTTCCCAGTCAAAGACAGCCAATAACATACACCAGGGGTGAATTTGTGATTGCCAATCCAGTTATCAAGAATATAATTAAATGTAACCAAGGTGTTCCATTGTTTGGTATTCAAGGGAACCTTATTTAATAGGTTAACAATGTATTGGCTTAGAAATCTGTAATGCCAGCAAGCAATGGCATAACATTGGGGGATGACCAGAATGATACCACAGTACAAGCAGAAAATGATTGATTTCAACAATTGTTTAAGTTTCTGGTGTCATTCTAAGGGGATCCATTATCTGTCTGCCTGGGGTGACATGACTGACAGACCTCAATGCTTTGTCAGAGATGGCATGCATCTGTCATCCCTGGGCTTCCGGATACTGTCCATGGCTCTTGCCACCCCTATAGTGCCTTTTCTTAGGCGATGTTCAAAAGACCAAATTACCACCATAACATCTACAAACAAATGCAGTCTGAGGGTCATGCTGCTCAATGCTAGAAGTCTAAATTTCAAAATGCACTCACTCGAAACACTCCTTAAAATGGAGAACATTGACATTTATGCTGTAACAGAGACCTGGTTCAAGGCAGCAAAAAGCACCCCTGCACTACCAGGCTATAACTCATTCCACACCTTTCAGCCCCAGAACTTGGACGAAGCTCCAAAGGTGGTGGCACTTCCATATTCATAAAGGATGCGCACATCTCCAGACTGATAGCCCAACATAATGCATCAGAGATGCTTCAGGTGCAGCTAACATTGGGTAAGACATATATTAAAGTTGTAGCCTGCTGTAGGTCCCTAACCATGTCCCAAGACTCACATTCCATCTTCCTAAGCACCCTGGAGAATATTAGGGTCCAACCTAACACTCTCATACTGGGTGACTTCAACTACCCCTCCATTAACTGGGAAAAGTACTCATGTACCAATACACTTGCCCAGCGTTTCCTGAAATTCATTAATTCCAATGCCCTGGACAGCTCATTCTTACCCCTACGAGAGGTAGCAATATCCTTGACCTGGTCATTATTAACATGGGTGACCATTGCTCTACATCAATAGTCAACTCCTTCCTGGTTGGATCCGACCACAAACTAATCACCTTGGAAAGCCACATCCCTCCCACCCCACCCCCCTACAAAGGTAACCACCATGAAAAACTTCTCCAAAGCTAACTTTGGACTCCTAAAAACAGAGGTGGCTAACTTCATGGCACCCATGCAAATGGAGAATAGTTGCATGACCGCTGAATCATACACCAATGCACTGTATGAACATGTACACAAATGCATGGATCTTGCCATACCCAGCAGAACCAAGACGCTCTCCTCCAAAAATAGGAAGCCAATCTGGTGGTCCCCTGCCATAAACAAATTCTACAACAAAAGGAGGAAACTGATGCGGAATAAGATGAAGTCTCAAGACTGGGAAAACTCCCTTATCAGCCTCAACAAAAAGTTGAGATCCCTCATCAAATCCTCTAAAGCTAGCGATGAAACAGAATTGCAGCAGATAGTAAAGACAACCACAAGGCCTTCTATAGTTATGTAAAGAATTTCCATGGCAACATCCAGATTTGCTCTGAGCTACTGCCAATGGTACCTCCTATACTGAGCCAACAGAAATTGCCAATATACTGGCCGACAGATTCTGTGCCAACTTTACCCCTCTCTCCCCTCCCAAAGGACCTATCACATTAACAGTAGATTGCCAGGCACCCAGTATTACTGCTGCACAGGTTAAAATAGCACTGTCCAAGGCCAAGAATACATCTTCTATGGGACCTGACAATATCTTTGGCTGTGTTCTACATGAATTACAGAGTGAACTGGCACCTCACCTGTGTGCCCTGTTCAATCACAGCCTCACCTCAGGCTTTGTCCCTACCAAATGGCGCATTGCTACAGTCATCCCTCTCCACAAAGGAGAAGCGACTACAGACCCTGGGAACTATCACCCCATTAGCCTAATGAGTCTGATATGTAAAGCTATGGAATGCATCATCATGGACCTAATAAACAAGAATATAGGAAATCTCGAAATCCTGGATTCCACACAGTCTGAGTTTGTGAAGGGTAGATCATGCCTGCTCAACTTGGTCAACTTCTTTGAGTCAGTCACCAGAACTGTGGATGAAGGCACGGTAGTTCACACAGATTTCCTTGATCTGGTCAAGGCCTTTGACACCATTCACAACTCAGGAATCATAGAAAAACTCAGTAAGCTAGGCACCAACCGCTATATCACTAGGTGGGTTGCATACGGGCTCACTGATAGACCCCACAGTGTGAAAGTAGCTGACTCCAAGTCAGACTGCCAACCAGTCACGAATGGAGTCCCAGAGGGTTCAGTCTTGGGTCCTCTCCTGTTTGTTATCTACTTCTCTGAAGTCCAGGCAAGCTCGAAGGGACTCTGGCTGACAAAGTTCGCAGACGATTGCAAGTTGGGAGCTATTATTAACTCCCCACATGATGTTGACATCCTACAGAAAGGCCTCACTGAGACCACCAACTAGTGTCAGAACCACGGCCTTAAGCTCAATGCCAAAAAATGTGTCGTCATCCCCTTTGGGAAAAACCCAGTTCCCATGAATTACCACATCAATGGTAGTCTACTGAACAAAGAAGGCATTATAAGAGATCTGGGAACACAGGTTGACAGCAACCTCTATTTTGACCACCACATTTCCACTGTGGTCAGAAAATCCTTCTATGTGGCATATCTCATTGCTAAGGGTTTTGCATCCAGGAAGAAAGAGGTCATTGTCTCCCTCTAGTCTTCCCTCATTAGGCCATTTATTGAGTACAATGCCCCATTTGGCATGTACCTCATTAGACACCTGCAACAACTGGAGAGCCCGCAAAAGTACCTCACAAAGAGGATTCTAGGCCTTAAACACTATATGGACATACTCAAAAAAACTCCAACTATTCTCTGTCTCATATCGCCTACTTAGAGGCGATCTCTGCTTGACTTACAAAGCCATGTCTGACCCAGCTCTGTTAGAAATGCTACATCTAAAGAAATCCCAATCCCTCTGCACCACACACTCCAGAGACCTCAACCTCATTACCACAATCAACAGAACATGCTGGAGGGACAGGTTCATAAACCAAAGACTGCCCATGCTATGGAATAGGCTTCCCATACATGTCAAACAGAGCGCCTCACTGGCCCTCTTCAAGTGAAATCTTGATGAGTGGATGGGAAATAGAAAATTCACTCCGGAGATCACTCCAGTGGCTCTACTTGACAGAGGCACTGGGAACTAAGGTCAGGTGGCATGATGCCAGGGTAATCTTATGGGCTAGGCTTGTAAAGGCCCCAGGGCTATTAGCCTAGTGCACACCTATGAACCTATGAACCTATGATGGTGAGCTTAGTGTTCCCTGCACTAAAGGAAAGGAGTCTTTCTTATTTAGTGTTTTTTTTTTGAAAGACATTGCCTAAACAAAGATAATACACATGTTGTCTTTGAAAGAAAGTGCATTATCTTTGTTTAGGTAAACTGAAGCAGGACAGCTGGGTAAAGCTGACTTCACACAGCATCTGTCAGAGGCTTCAAATTCTTTTAGTGTGCATGCTCACAGAACATTGGTTACTGCCAAAGTCCATTGCAGGGAACACCAGTGTATGGCCTAGCTGTTGAAATAACATAAGCAGAACTGAAAACAATGTGCGGTTCCAGCCAAACATTTATCCCTGCCCCCACACACACAAGTACACACACACATGTGCGTGCATGCTCACACACACACACACACACACACACACACACACACACACACACACACACACACACACACACACACACACACACACACACACACACACACACACACACACACACACACACACCTTGAAATTTACACTGGAAATAAAGGACTACTCTTAAAGGGAACCCCTGTGCAGTTTATTTTGAATGCTTACAAACCAAGGACTTCAGGCATACATAGGGGTGGAGCTTGGGTGCTTTCAATGAGGAAACTGTACATTTCCCCAAGCCGTCCCTTCAGTAATTACACCAAGAATGAGCAAGCACCAAAATGAAGTATTTTGACCAGTGATCCCTTCAGTAGTTTCACCAAGTATGCACAAGCACCATGCACAAACACCAAAATGAAACATTTTCCCAAGTGATCCCTTCAGTAGTTTCAAGTTGAAACATTTTCCCAAGTGATCCCTTCAGTAGTTTTGCCAAATATGCACAAGCTTCAAAATTAAACAGTTAATCCCTTCAGTAGTATGTCCAAGAATGCACAAGCACTGAAAAGAAAAAATCCCTTAACAATCATTTTAATAGTTTAACCAAGCATGCACAAGCACCAAAATGAAACATTTCCCCAACACCTTCTTCAGTAGTTTGCCCATATCTGCACAAGAACTTCACTGACATCAAAATGAAACATTTCCCTAAGTGATCCCTTTAGTAGTTAGACCAAGTATGCATAAGCACTTCACTGACACCAAAATGAAATATTTCCCCCAACAACCCCTTTAGTAATTTGTCCATGTCTGCACAAGAACTTTACTGGCAACAAAATTAAACATTTCTCCCAAAACCCCCTTCAGTAGTTTGTGCATGTATGCACAAGCACTTCACTGACATCAAAATGATACATTTCCCCCAACATTTTCACTTGTTTGTTCATGTATAAAGAAGCACTTTACTGAAACCAAATGAAACATTTACTCCAACGATCCCTTCAGTATTTTGTCTATGTCTAGACATGTACTTCACTGACACTAAAATTGAATCACTTCTCCAATGACCCCTTCAGTAGTTTGTCCATGTATGCAAAGCACTAAAATACAATAAAAAATTATTTAAGTAAAGTCAATAATTGGACCTCCTTTAGAAATGTATGGCAGTACATATTCCTTTTTTCCATTCCCTCGCAACTCCATATTCTCATGGTAAATTGCTGCTTAATGGCTTAAGTTCAGGCTATTTACATGTTTAGTATGCAAATGAGGTCCTTTTAGATTCATGTCTATGAATCCTACTGATACTCAAACTTGTAATGCCCCTTATCTGCATGTGAGCTGTCCCCTTATCCTTTATGCCTTCTGAATGTGAGACTTTTGTGATGGGGAGGCATATTTAACAAAACACCTCTGCATTTTCAGTCATCTGAAAGACAGGGTTTGCATAATCACATAACGCTACTCTTCACGAATTACCATTACGAAATGTCAATGGTTAGACAATGAAAATCACCATATAGTTCTGCTTGGCTTCATCTCTGAACTCATAGGACGGTTTTTGTGTTCCACTGAATGTTTTGAAATACACTAGTCTCATCAGTGCTTTCTCACATTAAAAATTTAGTCATTGCTTGCTTGCATGTTTTACCTTTTACCTGCTGATATAATTTGAGTGTAAGGTGATGATAAACTGAAGCATATCTGTAAGCAAGTGATAACTGGCTTGCTCTAGTTGTATATTGCTTCTATAAATAAATTTAAAAAAATGTTTATTTGGGGTTTTCTTGGGTTCAACAATGTAATATGGTTCATTATGGATTATGGTTCATACATGATACCCCCAAATGGTGTGACACTTTAAGTCGTAAAGTATGGATCACTTTAAAGATAAGCAGTAACAAAGCTATAATACCTAGAAACAAAATAATTTGATCTTTTTTAATATGAATTGTAACACTAATCAGTGGCTTTTATTATTTAAAGTCATGATGGATGCACTGTCAGTAACAGGCCAATCTGAAACACAGTCAAATGGAAAATAAAATGTCTTTACATCATGTAAATCACTGAAATTGTTCAAGGTACATTGATCAATCTCACACACACACACACACACACACACACACACATTTCTATTTCAGCTTTCTCTAGTACAAAACTGATATTACGCCACTGCCAGCAGGTCCTGTTTATAGGGCAGAGAAGATGGAGATGGATGTGACTATGTATGATCCTACCAGTTTTGCAAAAGTGAAGTAGATCTAGTAGGACAGGATATTCCATGGCACAAAAGGCTTAGCAAAAAAGTGATATACAGGGCCAGGTATAAGACAGAATATAATGAGACGGCTTTAAATCCATCAGTTAGCTTAAGGAAATTGGTCCTTTTATTTCCTAGTTACAAATCTCTGAGGTCTTTCAAGTTGGGTAAAATGTTCAGAGAGGCACATTCCAAAGGAAGAATGGTATTCAAAGATGGTTTTGACAAGAAATGAAATGGAGAGGAGTTATGACTTCATTGTCTCTAGAGGATATACTGTTGGAAAACAGCTGAGCAAGGTAGAATGATTTTGCAACAATGATTGATACATTGTGGTCAATGCAGAGACACAGAAATTCCTGCATTTTGTAAACACGAACTCCCTAGACCAGATAGTCAATGCACCAACCAAGGGTGCAACCATACTGGATCTGGTCCTCACTAATATGGGAGACTGCTGCACACCCTCTACTGTAATGCCTTCCCTGGTAAGGTCAGACCACAAAATGGTCTCCTTTGAAGTAAAAAATAAAACCTGGGCCCGCAGCTAAACCTGGAATATTCAGGAACAATTCTAAAGCTAATCTCCAGCTATTAAGTGAGAACCTGGCAAAATTTCAAGCCCCCATAAACCCTGAGAATACTTCTGCCTATGCAGAACTGTTCACAGAAACGCTTTACAAGCATGTTAATAGCTGCACAAAGGCAGCTGTAGCCACCTGGAAGAAGTACAGAACTAACTCAAAAAATAAGCCACCCTGGTGGAATCACAACATCAATTGGCTGTATAACAAGAGGAAGAAAATCATTGCAAAAATTACGAGGTGCAGCACCCTGCAGGATAAAAGCACTCTCATCAAACTAAACAAACAAGTCCTTGGACAAATAAAATCTACCAAAACCACATTTGAGGTAAGTTTGGCCTCCCAGGCCAAGTACAACCATAAATCATTCTTTAGCTATATTCACAACCTCAAAGGCAATACACAATTGTGTGCAGAGCTCATTGTAAATGAAGCCACTTATACTGAGCCAGTAGATATAGCAAACCTCCTGACTGATAAATTCAGCTCCAACTTTTCTTCTCTCTCCCCCAACCTTCCCTCAGGAAATATTATCTGATATAACTCCCTCTACTATCACTAGGGAAAAGGTCCTTGATGCTCTCTCTAAGACCAAGAACACTGCATCAGTGGGCCCAGACAACATCCCAGGATGCCTTCTAAATAGCATGAAACATAATCTATTAGGGCCTCTGGAATTACTATTTAACTATAGCCTCCAAATAGGCTTCATGCCTCATGAATGGAAAAAGGCAACAGTCATCCCTCTGCACAAAGGTGGGTCATCTACAGACCCTGGAAACTGCAGACCCATAAGTCTTACTAGTCTTATATGTAAAGCCATTGAAATAATTATCATGGAGATGATTAATAGAAATATAGTAAACCTCCAGACACTGGAACTGACCTAGTTTGGTTTTGTCAAGGGCAGATCATGCCTACTCAACCTGGTGGACTTCTTTGAGAAAGTCACCAAAGCAATGGATGAGAGCAAATTCGTTCACACTGCCTACCTTGACCTGGCCAAGGCATTTGACACAATACCCCACTTGGACATTGTTGACAAGCTCAAGAGCTTAGGTACAAATCCAAATGTCACCTGGTGAATAGCCAAGTGTCTCACAGACAGGACACAGGATGTTAGAACTGGGGAGTCCACCTCTACAAAGAGGCCAGTCACAAGTGGAGTTAATCAGGGATCAGACCTTGGACCACTCCTTTTTGGCATTTACTTCTCTGAAGTCAAGGCCAATGTCAGTGGTCTCTGGCTGACTAAATTTGCAGATGATTGCAGATTAGGAGTTGTCATTGAATTTCCCACTGACACAAATGTTCTCCAGAAAGGGTTGGCACAGACATACAACTGGTGTCAGTGCTACGGACTAAAACGAAATGCTAAGAAATGCATAACAGTATGCTTTGGGAAGTCATCCATCCCTGTTAACTATCATATTGACAGCACACTCCATAGAGATGACCCAGTAGTCAGGGACTTAGGGACACACATAGATGGTAATCTAGACTTTGATCATCATGTGTCTACAGTGGTGAGGAAATCATTCTGTCTTGCGCAACTTATAAATTAAGGTATGGCATGTAAGTCCAAGGAAGTCATTATTCCACTGTATTTGACATTCATCAGACCTATCATTGAGTACAATGCTCCATTTGGTATGCACCTAACCAGGCATATCCAACAAATGAATACAGGGAGTAAGTTAATATGTCCTCTGCAGACTGCCTCAAGGCCCTATTCCTGTATTCTGTTTCCTAAAGGCTTTTGAGGGGAGATCTATGCCTGGCATACAGGACATTGTCAGACCCCACTCTAATGGACCTCCCGCATAGCCACAAAACAAACAGTACCAGAATTATCCATTCTAAAACTTAAAACTGGTAGGATCAAGGTTTAAGTGATATAAATAGGACCTGCTGGAGAAATAGGTATGTATCCCATAGACTACCACATCTATGGAACAGGCTCCCCATCCATGTGAAGCAGAGTTTCTCCCTAATCCAATTCAAGTGCAACTTATACAATTGGATGGGAAACCAGAAATTCATCCCTGGTTTGGCACCTATGTCTCTAATGGACACAGGTAACCTGTAAATGGTTCTTCTCCCAGGCCCATGCTTACACTTATCAAGGGTATCAGAACTGGTCAGAGATTTGGGCTGCATGGCTAGGCTTAAAAGGGCCCTTGTAGTTGTTACCCTAGTAAACACCTATGAACCTATAAAGGATAGCTTGTTATCAGTGAAGATACTCAGATCTCTTATGGCTAAGTGGGTGTTCTTTAAATTTATGAACAAGGATAGTCTTATCTACCAAATAAGGCAAGATTACATTTTCTACCACTGTGATTAAGCCCAAACATTGGTCTGTTCCAGCCCTTGGTGGAGTCTTAGAGAATCAAAAAGCAAGTTAACAGCAGCACCCAGCTTGCAAGACTGGACAATCAAAGGCCTTTTGCATCTGCCTTCACATCAGAGAAGTAGGTTCAAAAGAGGAGGTGCCTCAGAACAGAGCCCTGTGGGATACAGATAGTAACTTTATTTTTTTGTGGAAGACACACTACCAATCCTCACTATTTACAAATTATATTACTGTGGCTTATGCATATGTAGTTCCCAGGGTCTGTGGTAGTACCTCCCTTACACAGTGGTACACCTAATGCAGTCCTCCAAACAGTTGGTATATAATATCTAGAGAGTCCAAGGCTGAATGGGTTCAGGAGTAGCTGACCACGGTTATTATTAGTACTAAATAGGAGATACCCAGGAGTTACTTGATTCCATGGAACTGTCTTTTTTAGTTTTAGATAGTACTGGTAAGACCTGATCTAGAGCAATTCTGGGTGAGTTGTAGTTAAGGAAGCAAGAGTGAGTGAGTGAGTGAGTGAGTGAGTGCGTGAGTGAGTGAGTGAGTGAGTGAGTGAGTGAGTGAGTGAGTGAGTGAGTGAGTGAGTGAAACAACATTGGACATGAACTTGACAGCTAAGACATTATGGCTGGCTTCCAGATCAAAATAAAGCATACCATTTGACAACAGTTTGGAGCAACACAGGGCGCTACTTCTAAGTTATTTATTTCACTTTCATCATAACTAAACATCAGAGGTCTGCATAGAAACACTGAAGTGGTTATCTTTGGTGGTAGAGGGGATGTGCATGAAAGAAAAAGCTCATTTCACGATCACTGTCAAACAATATTTGATGTGGCATAGATACAATAAGGAGAAGAATTTTGTGGAAACTTTCTTCCATTCTTTTCACTGCTTAGAGTTTAGCTTAGGTTAATTATCTTTTGTAAATGGTGAAGGTTTGTTCTGGGAGTATGGCTTTTCCTTGATTTGGGTCATTTGGTGCAGTCATACAATTATTTTTACACATGCTATCTTTTTCTTTTTTATGTCTTTTATTTATTTTTCAGTATTGTGTAGGGTGAGGTACAGCTCAATTGAGAGTTGATAGTTTAGTTTATGTGCTTTGGTGTGCAAAGACAGATAGTGGGGATGTTTATTCAAAGGACATTGTTCACTCTGCCTCCCAGATCCTGATGCATTACAATCATCCTGTTCTTCAGCATCAGCCCAGTAGAGATTCAAACAAACAAGAAGGTATTACTGATTTTTTTGTGAAGTAAATGAGGATTCTGAAAACACTGGGGATTTTTAATGCCTTCACTGTGTATAATTTGTATATTTTATATCAGTTTGCTGCATATGCAGGTTACAAGCATAATAGTTGTAAGAGTTGTATACCTAGTATTTTTTGTACTATTTTAGGTTTCTGACTTGCTTTGTGATTTAGAGGGCAATTTATTCCATGTCTGGTATGTTGTTTTTACAAATTTACTATGGAATTTAGAAACAGGTATCTTGCTGTAGGTGAATTTTTGTGATGAATGGATATGCTCAAGGAAGGAAACTAATTTTGTGTGACAGCACTAAGACAAACAATACCACAGCCAGCATACTATGCAGATTATTGGCTCCTTATTTAAATGTTGGCACTTGCAATACCAAGTGCTGACAGACTGAAAGAAAAAAAGCAAATATGCAGAAGAGCAAAGATTGAACATCTCATCTCATTCAAACTCAGGGGCAAGCCACCACCCAAACTTCTATAAACCAATTTTGAAATCACTGTACTATTGACAAAAGGGGATATTCCCAGAAATGGCTGTCTCAGACCTAGTATATATAAATCCGTTTTCAGCCATTCAGACTTTTGTTAAAGTAGGTCCCAACATTTTGAATGGTTACTAAATTATCATACAATAACATGGAAAGAGCAATGTTATTAAAATGAGGATCATGGCAAATACAGATATAGGTAACCTTTGGTGTTTTATTTCAGTTGTTTATATGTGTTTGTTTGATGTGCTTTTTGTGGTCTGAATGTTTTGTGCATAGTGTTTGCCATGTTGATTTTAACTACATTGGAAGATGCTTCTTTAGGTCTTTTTTGATATCGAGTAGATGACGATAAGATTTTATGTTATGTGCAGGAAGGTAATTTTATATCACCATCTTGCCAATGGTCTATATTTTATTTTGTTTGTGTATTGAAAAATATAGTAGAACCAAACCACAGCCAATATCCAGAGAAAATAAACTTTTAATGGTAAGCCCTTTCATGACAGGTTTTGCCGCTTCATCAGACAACACAACATCACTTTACTTTGGTATTTAAAATGCAATCCAACCAATAAATACTCTTGTACAATTAACAGTCAATTAAAACCATTAACAAAACAATTAAAATTTAAAAGCATAGATACAAGTTGTTATCTTACCAGATTCCTTGCCTGTAAAACTGGCTTTATGGAAGCCTTACCATTAAGCCCCTTCCCCATTGTAGCTCTCATCCTAATTCAGCTACTTCTGTCCTATAAGCAACAACCCCTCTCCTTTCATTATTTTTGACTGTTTCTATAACCATAACTCTAAAGTTATGTGCAATGTCATAGTTAGCCACGTTTAGACAAAGCATTATTATCTGCCCCCCTGTGTATGTCATATATGTGTTCTCTCATCCGTTCCTTTAATATACGGTTCGTTTTCCCTATATAAAATGAAGAGCATACTATACAGTATGCCAGATAAACAAGGTTACTTGTGTTACATTCAGCAAGCACTCTAAACTCTATTGTCTTACCTGTGTCAGGATGGGCAAATGTACTACTACTGTGAATATACTGACAGCAGTTACAGTTAGAACAGGGAAAAGTACCTCTATTCCTACTATAAGCATTATCTAATGAGTCTCTGGGGTGACATAATAGTCTTTTCTAGAGATTTTTTATTTTTATAGGCAAATGTGGGGTTATCTCCCACAATCTAATTCCATCTTCAGAACAGAATATTGCCAGTTCTTCCTATAGATCTTTTGCATGAGATTTACATTACTTGAACAGGTAATGGGTATTCTCACTGACCTAGGGGTGGCTTGTTCCTGACTGGGTGGTATTGTTTGCACCTGTTCTGAAAAGTAAGACTTCCCTATGGTCTCCCGAAGCCTTGGAATCATAAATAGCCCTTTATTCACTTCATCTTCCTTATATCCTTTGTGCAAAAATTTGTTTTTCAGACCTATTAGCTCCCCATCTAGGCTGCTTTCATTTGTAGTCAATCTAGAAGTTCTCAATCCCTGTCCTTTTATAATATTTTTAAATATATGCCTTGGATGCATACTATGTCTATGAAGATAACTATTTCTATAGCATCATTTCCTATATATTTGTGTGTTGAAGTTGCCCCCCAAGTCTTGGTTGATCCTTACATCCAGGAAGTCTATGGTGTCATAGGCCTTATTCATGCTGAATTTCAAAAAAGGATCTATATTACATCACTGAACGCTTAAAAAAGCAAACGATGATCAATTGACCCCAGGTAAGTGAAAGCGTACAATGTCAAAACCTCAGAACAGCAATTTATTTCCAAGGGAAAAAAAATCACTGTTCCAAAAAAAAAAAAATGAAAACATTACATAAAGTGGGGGCTTCACCCACCACACCCCTCTACTTCACTATACCAACTACAAGAATGCACTACAGTGCCATAAAAAGGTAAAGTAATGGAAGCGGCCAAGCAAACTCATACCCAGGGAAAGAACTTGCTTAAAAGTTGCTTCACTATTTTGCCGTTTCGTTTTTTTATAGTCAAATGCGTCTTAGATCACATAATAGGAACCCTCCAAAAATTAGTACTACTATTAATACTGAGAATAAATCATTGTATAGTTGCAGAATCCCCTTCCCATGAAAGGAAGAGGTCATCTACAAACCTACGATAAAATGCTATGCTTCCTCGAGTTTCACACCCTAATAGATATTGAATCTCCCATTAGGCCATGACAATGTTGGCATAGCTATTGGCACACAAAGTGCCCATAGCTACGCCATCTAATTATCTATATAGCACATGGTCAAATAAGAAGATATTATTCTGTAATATAAGTTCCACCTGTAGGGATAGTAAATGTATAAACTTAGGTTCCAACTGTCCATCATTCAATAAGTATTGTCTAAACATGTCTAATCCTTGTTCATTAGGTATGACTATGAATAAAGTTTGGACATCCAGTGTCACTAATAAATACCTATCTCTATTCTTCCTAGATTTCAAGAATTGGTACAGGTGTCTCAGAAACTGTTGTGTATCACGTAACACATACCTGTTCCTACCTAACACAGGTTTAAGATGTTTCTTCACAAATAATGAAAGTGGTTCTATGCACCATCCCCTCCCTGAGACTATAGGTTGCATAGTTGGCAATGTGGGGTGCTTATGTATTTTCGCAGTTCCCTGGATAATAGGTATAAGATGTTCCTTAACTAAAAGATATTCAAGCAAATCTTGTGTTATGATATCATTGTAAACAGTCATAAATAGTGTTATTAACATTCATAATGCATTTATCTAGTTGTTCCACATCTATCTTTTCATATACATTCACATCATTCAACATAGCTTCCATTGTTTGTTTATAATAACTTCTGTCCATAACGACTAATGGACCTCCTTTGTCAGCAGGCCTAATTATTAGTTGCATATCCTGCTGAAGATTTCTTAATGCTTCACTTTCTTCAGTATCCAAGTTAAACTTTTTCCCAGCCACTCTATTATCATATAATTTATAGATTTCCTTTTCACATATTTTCTCAAAGCTTTCTATTGTGGCATTATTTTTGGGTATAAAACAACTTTTTTTGTGAAACATAACATTATTCTGTTTTGCATCCTGTTGAGAATTAAACATGCATTTTAACATAATATTACATGTGGAAGTCTTCACTTCAATTATATTTTCAGTAATAGTCATTGTGCTTGAAGGTATAAATGTCATGCCTCTATTTAAAAGTCTCTCTTCAGCCACTGACAACATTTTTGTGGAAATATTCAAAACTAATTGCTGCTGCTGCTCTGCTGCCACGTCTTCTTTAAAGTTATCCCGTTGTCATTTTATATAGGGAAAATGAACTGTATGTTAAAGCAACGGATGAGAGAACACATATATGACATACACAGGGGGGCAGATAATAATGCTTTGTCTAAACGTGGCTAACTATGACATTACACATACATTTAGAGTTATGGTTATAGAAACAGTCAAAGATAATGAAAGGAGAGGGGTTGTTGCTTATAGGACAGAAGTAGCTGAATTAGAATGGATAATTAGGATGAGAGCTACAATGGGGAAGGGGCTTAATGGTAAGGCTTCCATAAAGCCAGTTTTACAGGCAAGGAACCTGGTAAGATGACAAATTGTATCTATGCTTTTAAATTTTAATTGTTTTGTTAATGGTTTTAATTGACTGTTAATTGTGCAAGAATTTTTATTGGTTGGTTTGCATTTTAAATACCAAAGTAACGTGATGTTGTGTTGTCTGATGAAGAGACAAAACCTGTCGTGAAAGCACTTACCAGTAAAAGTTTATTTTCTCTGGATATTGGCTGTGGTTTGGTTCTACTATATTTTTCAATACATTGACTTTTGTCGTTTAGTGGAACCATTTGCCTGCACCACATTCTCTTTTTTCTTTGCTATTATTGTTGTTGGTCTGTAGTGTATGGACATGGTTGAAGGCACTATGCAAGTACCTGAAATGGACTACTTACCAGAGCCGAATGGTGGTCAGAGGGCATGGTCTAGGAGACTATAGCCACAACTAGAATCTAATGTTAATCCGTTATTGGATACAGGAATTATAAACTTGGAACATACACAAGAGGAAGTAAGTCAATATGATGGCTCATTGTTAAGAAGAGAAAATTTTAAATTAGAGAATGATTTGCGTAAATTGAAAAGACTGCAGGTACAAAGGTACCACTTTGAGGCATGTTTAAAGCTCCAAATAGTTCCCAGTAGGCTATGCATCCTAAAAATGCCCACCTATGGGGAGACATACAAGGACTTGTTGACCAAATGGCAACAATTAAATCTGCACACAAGCTTTAATTATATGCGCCTTTTAATCGAGCATTTCTTACCAGAAGAACAATTATTAACTTCTAATGTTAACAAAAAGCAGATAGAGTTATATGATCATTTTCCTGCAGCTATTATTCCTCTAAACTAGAATATAAAATTGAAATGATTACTCAGTATGAACAACAGTTATTGACAATTAAAAAGAAGAAAATCCATAGGGATATGCATGATTTTTCTTTGGGTAGAGTGTTCTCATGGCCAAAGAGACTGCAAATATGCCTGACAATAACATTGCTGTTTTAACAAATGACAGAGTTGCTGCTTTAATAACCGAGAGCACAAAAGCAGCATCTAACCAGGAGGTTTCAGCGACATCATCAACCGTTACTAATGCCAACAAGGAGGCACTGCAGACTACTGAGCCTAATTGGACAGACCGCAGTAAGAATGGTGTGGTAACGACAACTTTAAGCTCTTTTTCCTCATCTGTCAGCTCTGTAACAAATGAAAATAACGTTTTTAATTCACAAATGGGCTTGCCTTACCCTATTAACAGCACATCTTTTTGGAAGCGTACATGCAGCAGGGGGAAAATGAAAAGGAAAGCCTCCCAGAAGAACAACAACGGGATAACTTTAAAGAAAATGTGGCAGCAGAGCAGCAGCCATTAGTTTTGAATATTTCCACAAAAATGTTGTCAGTGGCTGAAGAGAGACTTTCAAATAGAGGCATGACATTTATACCTTCAAGCACAATGACTATTACTGAAAATATAATTGAATTGAAGACTTTCACATGTAATATTATGTTAAAATGCATGTTTAATTCTCAACAGGATGCAAAACAGAATAATGTTATGTTTCACAAAAAAAGTTGTTTTATACCCAAAAATAATGCCACAATAGAAAGCTTTGAAAAAATATGTGAAAAGGAAATCTATAAATTATATGATAATAGAGTGGCTGGGAAAAAGTTTAACTTGGATACTGAAGAAAGTGAAGCATTAAGAAATCTTCAGCAGGATATGCAACTAATAATTAGGCCTGCTGACAAAGGAGGTCCATTAGTTGTTATGGACAGAAGTTATTATAAACAAACAACGGAAGCTATGTTGAATTATGTGAATGTATATGAAAAGATAGATGTGGAACAACTAGATAAATGCATTATGAATGTTAATGACACTATTTCTGACTGTTTACAATGTCGTATCATAACACAAGATTTGTTTGAATATCTTTTAGTTAAGGAACCTCTTATACCTATTATCCAGAGAACTGCAAAAATACATAAGCACCCCACATTACCACCTATGCAACCTATAGTCTCAGGGAGAGGATGGTGCATGGAACCACTTTCATTATTTGTGGAGAAACATCTTAAACCTGTGTTAAGTAGGAACAGGTATGTGCTACGTGATACACAACAGTTTCTGAGAGACCCGTACCAATTCTTGAATTTTAGGGAGAATAGAGCTAGATATTTATTAGTGACACTGGATGTCCAATCTTTATTCACAGTCATATCTAATGAACAAGGATTAGACATGTTTAGACAATACTTATTGAATAATGGACAGTTGGAATCTAAGTTTATAGATTTACTATCTCTACAGGTGGAACTTATATTAGAGAATAATATCTTCTTATCTGACCATGTGCTATATAGACAATTAGATGGTGCAGCTATGGGCACATTGTGTGCCAATAGCTACGCCAGCATTGTCATGGCCCAATGGGAGATTCAATATCTATTAACGTTTGAAACCCGAGGAAGCATATAATTTTATCATAGGTTTGTAGATGTCCTCATCCTTTTATGGGAAGGGGATTCTGCAACTATACAATGATTTATTTACAGTATTAATAGTAGTACTCATTTTTTGAATTTCACCATGAATAAGGCCTATGACAGCATAGACTTCCTGGATGTGAGGATCAACCAGGACTTGGGGAGCAACTTCAACACACAAATATATAGGAAAGGATGCTATTGAAATAGTTATCTTCATAGACATGGCATGCATACAAGGCATATATTTAAAAATATTATAAAAGGACAGGGAATGAGAACTTCTAGATTGACTACAAATGAAAGTAGCCTAGATCGGGAGCTAATAGGTCTGAAAAACAAATTTTTGCACAGAGGATATAAGGAAGATGAAGTGAATAAAGGGCTATCTATGATTCCAAAGCTTCGGGAGACCATAGGGAAACCTTACTTTTCAGAACAGGTGCAAACAATACCACCCAGTCAGGAACAAGCCACCCCTAGGTCAGTGAGAATACCCATTACCTGTTCAAGTAATGTAAATCTCATGCAAGAGATCTATAGGAAGAATTGGGCAATATTCTGTTCTGAAGATGGAATTAGATTGTGGGAGATAACCCCACATTTACCCATAAAAATAAAAAATCTCTAGAAAAGACTATTATGTCACCCCAGAGACTCATTAGATAATTCTTATAGTAGGAATAGAGGTACTTTTCCCTGTTCTAACTGTAACTGCTGTCAGTATATTCACAGTAATAGTACATCTGCCCATCCTGACACAGGTAAGACAATAGAGTTTAGAGTGCTTGCTGACTGTAACACAAGTAACCTTGTTTATCTGGCATACTGTATAGTATGCTCTTCATTTTATATAGGGAAAACGAACCGTATATTAAAGCAACGGATGAGAGAACACATATATGACATACACGGGGGCAGATAATAATGCTTTGGCTAAACGTGGCTAAATATGACATTACACATACATTTAGACTTATGGTTATAGAAACAGTCAAAAATAATGAAAGGAGAGGGGTTGTTGCTTATAGGACAGAAGTAGCTGAATTAGAATGGATAATTAGGATGAGAGCTACAATGGGGAAGGGGCTTAATGATAAGGCTTCCATAAAACCAGTTTTACAGGTAAGGAACCTGGTAAGATGACAAACTGTATCTATGCTTTTAAATTTTAACTGTTTTGTTAATGGTTTTAATTGACTGTTAATTGTACAAGAGTTTTTATTGGTTGGATTGCATTTTAAATACCAAAGTAAAGTGATGTTGTGTTGTCTGATGAAGCGTCAAAACCTGTCGCGAAAGCGCTTACCATTAAAAGTTTCTTTTCGATGGATATTGGCTGTGGTTTGGTTCTACTATATTTTTCTATACATTGACTTTTATCATTTGGTGGAACCATTTGCCTGCACCACATTCTCTTTTTTCTTTGATTTTAATTTGTTTATTTTTGGTTGGAAAGATGAAAATATGTCTATATCCAATGCCATTTCACCTTCATTTTTCACTCCTTGATAATTACTTCTGCTAGAGTGAGTTTAGCATTAAGTAATATGTTCCTGAGTAGGCTAAAATATGGTACCATCATTAGCAGCAATAAATTTTGTTTTTTAAGTGAGTGAAATTGCTGTCTCACATGGTTGGATAATGTATTTGATTTTTTTGTATTTATTTTTATAACTGGTATAGCACAACCTTTGCAAAGTAACCAAACAGGTCAATCCTACTTATGGTTCTATTTTAGACCCCACGTTCCATATGCAGTGAGAGTTGTTCTTATGGATACAGAAAGGTAGTTCAACTAGGTCAACCGTCCTGCTGCTATGACTGTGTCCAGTGCTCCATTGGGGAAATCACTAATGAAACAGGTAGGTGAAATATGTGCAGTAAGTGCAAAGGAAGGCTTATTGTACAGTCATTTGTTTTATTTAGTATTGTACTTTAATATGCAATACTGCTCTCAGAAGCACATCTTTGTATGTGCAGAGTATCGTGTCAGCAGTATCACGTCATGTAGCTTAAACAGAGACAAGATATGAAAGAGACAGTGAACTTATTGGATCTTTGCTTCATTTCTCTCAGTACTGAGTTATGTGACTCATACCATGTAGTTGGAAATCCACTCAATCTAGCATGCCTCTGAAAGTAAACAGCTTTAAACAGTGGGGCTTACGGTATAACATATAGGAAAACAAGAAGACTCACTTCAGTGACAATATGATTGCACTGTTATTTTAACGATGTGGAAATCTATTGTAACCTAGAAATATTTCCCTGTCTGTCTTCCACAGAAAAAATTATATAATCTAGTAGCTCTTTTTTAAATACCTTGACAGACCTAGCAAATCTTTTAAGCTTAATACACATGCTTAGTCTGTTACAAGATAAAAATCTATCAAATAAGTCAGAGGACTTATGTAAATTAGGAAATACAAATCCTAACAACTTCCCACAACCCATAAAATTAAATGGGTGACTGAATGGATGGACAATTGATTGAATACAATGAAACAATCATTCTCCATTCCTTTTAAAAATGTTCCCAGCAATCTACTATATAATCATTATATGATTGTTCAATAAAATCATACTGCAACTACATCATAAAATCTTTAACATGCAACACTGCAATTATAACAACTGCTCACTGAACATAGCTTATCACAATATACCATGGTCACAGCATCTTCTCACTGTGCTCGTTTTGTAAAGTGTATATGGTCTGACTACTGCTGCAAGCAAGCTTGTACTGTTTTACTTACTTTATTGTAATCACTTATAAGTGCTTTAGATTATTGTTTGTCTGTCATTAGTTATTTGTGTTATTGTGGAGCTTCTCTCCCCAGGCCTCCGCTGAAAAAGGGCTTTTTCTCAGTCAGACACTCCCAGTCAAGAAATATAAAATAAACAACATAATAGAACATCTGTTTACTGAAGATCTAGATAATCTGAAACCAGATGAAATTATAAACACCAAATATTATTTCAGCAATAAAAAGGCTTTGATGCAAGAAGACAAAAAATAATGTCAAATATCGAACAATGAAGCTGAAAATGTAATCAGCTGAGCTGCAAATGGAGTAAATGAGAGTCTGGGTGGTCACAAAGGGAGAAAACATTTAATAAGTCATAATAGAACAAAGAAAGACAACAAAATGGACAGCTGAGACAGTTGGAATGGAAGTTGTTGTTGTTGTTGTTGTGTCTTTCGGCTTTTCCCAGTTAGGGGTCGCCACAGTGGAACTCCGGTCCGCTAATGATTGGCAGTAGATATTTACATGCCCAGTTGCCAGCTCTGACTCACAACATTCAACGAAGGTACGCCCATTCACGCATGTCTCCACACAGAAGACGCTTTAGCTGAGAATCGAGCAGGACAACGTCTTACTGTGAGGCGACAATGCTACTGCAGCACCACCACCGCAGTTATGCAGCTGGAATGGAAGTAAGGAAATAAAAAAGAATGCCAAAATCAGGGCTGCTGAATGAACTCATCTGCTCACTATTCTTGAAGGAAGAAGAGGGGAGCCAGACACACAGAAATTTGTCCCCGGTGTTTCCCAAACAAAAGAGTCCTGAAAGAATTCAAAATAAAATTGATACAGCACTAAACAATGGGACCAGATGGGATGCACCATAGAAAACATAACCTGGGATTTACACTGGCATACCATTAGGTGGAAGTGTTAACATGGTTGTTTTCTCTCTCATGGTAAGCCTTTCCAATTCTTGGACTTCTTACTGCTGAGGTTTTTCATTAGAGGGGTCTCAGCATGGAGGGCAATCTCGTGGACAAAGTTGCATGATAATGTGGAAGTCCAGGGAGTGGCTACTGCTAACTGGTGATGGGCTCTCCTCCCAGAATTGGCAGCAGCTCTTTATTTGTGCTCCCAAGTAATTCAGAGAATCCCTCAGTTAAGTAATTTCTCAGTCTTGAAGGAATATTTAAATGCCATCAATAAATGGTGGCCACCCATTCATTCCTATTGAAGCAGTTACAATGAAGGTATGTTCAGTGAAGATGTAGGGGTGATAGATGTTAGTGTGTGTATTTATGTTATGTTCATGTCTGTAGGGGTATGAATGATGCATAGTGTGTGTGTGTGTGTGTGTGTGCGCGTGCATATGTGTGTGTGTGTGTGTGTGTGTGTGTGTGTGTGTGTGTGTGTGTGTGTGTGTGTGTGTGTGTGTGTGTGTGTGTGTGTGTGTGTGTGTGTGTGTGTGTGTGTGTGTGTGTGTGTGTGTGTGTGTGTGTGTGTGTGTTTGTGAGAATGCGTGTCTGCCTGTGTATCAAACTACAAGGGTTAGGTAGGGAATCAAAAGTCTGGCTGTATCTGATGTGTGTGTGTGTGTGTGTGTGTGTGTGTGTGTGTGTGTGTGTGTGTGTGTGTGTGTGTGTGTGTGTGTGTGTGTGTGTGTGTGCATGAGTGCATGCATGTGTATCATACCACTCAACCTCTTACAGCAAGAAATCTGGACAAAGCTATAAATAAAAGTAGGACAAAGGCCTAAAAATAGGGACACTTTTTTAAATATTGCTCTTACAAACTTAGAACGTTGATAAAATAACAGCCTTTTTATTAGCATGAATTTTCTCAAGGGTATGAAGTCTAAAACTCAGATGTTTGTCATTATTTTCTAACTTTAATCTTTAATGATTTGTGACTAATTTACCAGAAAAAAACACAATTTTATAAAAAATGGACCAAAAATATGAGGCAAAAATCTGGACATTCTGGGAAAATCTGTACAATTGAGTTTGTATGTAGTTGAATGCTGGAGTATTTCCATGAGTGTGATTGACTAGCAGGGGCTTGTTTGTTAATGGGTGTATGTGTGTGTGCGTGTGTGTGTCTCTATGTCTGCGTCTATGTGTGCATGTGTGCATGCATGTGTGTATGTCTGTGTGTGGCTACAGGAATGCCTGGGTGACTAAAGACCATAGGCGCCGGAAGCTGTTGAAGATTGGGGGGGGGGTGGAGGGTGACAGGGGCACTTAGTGACCTAAAAAGGGCAATTGTTTATAACTATTTACTACCACAACATAAGTTCACTTGGAAAACATTTTATGCTTAGCCAATTCCCTTTTGGTGCTTGAATTAACATTTTCTGATTGGTCTTACTATCCCATGGCTGATAATTGTATATTAGCCCTAGTGAGAATAACTGTGACCATTGCATAGATAATTTGAGGGGACCCATGTAAGGGATGCAGCATTTAGGAACAGCCTCTATCCATTAGTGGCATGAGGGACAATCCTGGAGTACATTTCCTATTACCCATCCTTAGATCCAAGTTGCATTTAAATATGGGGTGGATGAGCTTTGTTTTATTTTTATGGATAGTCTGTTCTGGAATATATCTGTGATATATATCCATCTCTCCACAACATTCAGTTTAGATACCTGGACTGAGTATTTCTAATGCCATCTGACTTGCTGATGTTCAGTAGGTCCATCTGTATTAGGTCGGAGGATGCCTTGTATGCTAGACATGTCACCTCTAAGCACTCCATAGGATGCCGAGTATAGTAATAAATCTTTGAGGTGGTCCATACAAGACCTATTGTTTAGGACTTGTATCCTTTTAAGAAATGCATTTCTGAAGGTATTCCAATTGTTGCATGGGGCAGGACAGATACATGGCAAGGTAGGCATTAAACAAAATGATTGACCTAATGAGAGCTTTGTAAAGGGGGACAACAACATCTCTAGGTCTAGTCACAATCAATCTGTTTATAAGCACATGTTGGTCAAACGTTAGGTCACTGTACACACAAGTTCTCAAATGCCAAACAACTGAGTCAGTTCTCAGAGGGCATTGTCATGATTTTGACACCAGTTATTGTTTGGGACAAACCTTCCTGCATGATGGTTAAGCCAATTGGGGATTCAGTAACTGCTCCTAGCTTGCAGTCATCCTAAACTTAGCCGGCCAAAGCCATTTGGTATTCCATTTTACTTTTGAGATATATATGCCGAACAGAAAAAGTCTCAGCACTGAACCCTGGGGGACTCCATTGGTGACCGGTCTCTTCCACTATTTTGATCTCCTGCATCCTGTGAGCAAATTGGCAATCCAGCCAGTGATGCAAGTGTTTGCTCCTACATTAATCATCTTTTGTGCTACACCTGAGTAGGGGATTGTGTCAAAAGGCTTGGCCAGGTCAAGGTAATGTGGTGTGAACTGTTTTACCTTCATCCATTGCTTTGGTAACAAGAGTAAAGCTTAAAATTTGCGATGATTTTGAGCCTTTCACACTTTCCTCTGGGCTGTTTTCAAACACATTTTTAGGGTCATGCATACACTTATGCATTCTATCATTCACCTTCCTGATTGTATTAAATTATATTCCTTGTATAACACAGCAGCAGTTGTTAGATTGTGTTTTAAATTTGTAGTTTTGAACAGTCTTCCAGTAAGCAATGAAACAAAATGTATGAACCAATAACAAAACTACCCATTTCAGAAAATTTCAACCATAAAAGGCCACTTAAACTTTTGTCATTACAATCCACCAGTATCAGTAAATATGCAAACTCTCTGTAGAAGTAAGTCATCTAAATAATTCCACATTAAAGGGATCTCTAACTAATGAAGACGTTGCTGCTAGGAAACAACTTTATATTTCATTATTTCATCTACAAATAAAGTGGCTGTTGCCCTTGAAGAATAAATTGCCTATGTTACATTAAAAATGATAAGCTAGTAATATTGCAACAGGGAATGGATGGCAAACTGATAACATGTTTATATTTACCAGGTAATTCCTCCAAAGGAGGACATTCACAGGACTACAGCATCCACTCCCTTTAGAGTACAACACAGTACAGTATCAGCAATCCATCTGGATACTGTGGGAGTAGAACCCACAGCCTTCAGCATCAAAAGTAAGGCTGTTACCTGTTGTGCTACTAACAATGCAAACAGAATTGGAATAAGCAGCACTAAATTTCTCTTCCCCTAAAGCTCTCAGCAAAATTCTTTATTTAACATTTGTTTATCAGGAAAGTGCAACTTGGAACAAAGCCAGTTTTCAGCAGATGCCCAGGGAGAAATGCTCCATATACATGTATTTGTAACATGGGAGGAAACTCACACAAACAAAGGGAGGACATATAGATTACACACAGAAGGCACCTCAGCCAAGAATCAAACCAGAAACCTCTTGCTGTGAGGCGACAGCACTATCACTGCACCATCCACTTGACACAACTAAATATCTCAATTTCACAGCAGAAGAACTCTGGAAAAAGCCACAGTTTATTTTGGGGGGGGAGGCCCAATACCAGGGGCACATTTCAAATATTGCTTGTATAATCGTAGAATGTTGCTAAAATAGTGATTTGTGTTACCATGTGTTTCCAAAAAATATAGGAATACTGAAACTTAAAGGGCTATCATTATTTAGTGAATTCCATTCTCACTGATTTGCCAGAAAACCACAAATTTTAAGAGGAACAAACCAAACTCCTCGGATCACAAGTGGTGGTGTGGGTAGAGAATGCAGGGTCTTATACCTAAGGTATAAGGTTTGAGCCCAAGTACGTCTAACCACCAGTCATCACACACACAGTAAGACAACACTACCATCATCAGGTCTGGCAGAGCTAGTGCTGGTTACTGTGGGATTCAGAGACATGTTTATTACTATTTATTGTCTTTTATTTACTGGAAAAGCCTGACTGGGTAGAAGTCACATTTTTGGCAGAGGCACAGGAAGAAAAGCTCCACATAAAATATATATTTATAATGAACAACAATAAAAATTAAACATTTTAAGCATTACTTTGCAGGTATTATTGAGACTAACAGTAAAAGCATTTGTCGTATACTTTATATTGTTCACCCTGTCAGGATGTAACAGACAAACAGATTCTGTTCAAGCAGCTGTATTATGTACAAACACATCAGGAATGAGACAATAACTTTAACTTAAACTTATAAACAAGCTCTCTCTTACATGCTCACTATTTGGCTGCAGTCTCAAAATGACACTGAAGCTAGCACATGCTTGCTATTTATATGCACAAGCCAACCTTGGAAATGCTTCTTAAATACATATTCTACAAACTCCCTCTGAGAAATGAATCGTACTTCATTGACAACATCAATTAACATGCAATAAATGCAGGATAGCTCTTAGACAATTATACAGAAGTAGATACATATATACAACTATGTCCAGGTTGCTGTGTATTTCACATTAAAATTTAGAGTTAGGTTTAGTAACTGGGACTGTCTCTGCTGAATATTCAACCTTGGGGACATCAGGAACATCATCAGAAGTAGTAATGGAAGCTAAGACATGTTCTGGAACAGGAATATTGTCTTGATTGCTCTGATATCTAGAGTCTGTATCACAGGAACAATGCTGCAATATCGGTTCTGATGCAGGAAGAAGATGTCTGCGATTTCTCCCGTACTCCACACCCTCAGATTCTACAAAATAGGATCTCAGCTCTGTACATAAACCTGCTTGACCAATCCAGTCAAAACCTTTCACTGGTTGTATCCTCACTGTCTCTTCTTTTTTCAATGAACAAAGAGATATGCTCATTTTATCATAAGTGGACTTCTGAAAAGAATATTTTCTGAGTAGTTGGGCTTTGATTGCTCTGGTATTTTTAGCTTTAGGCCTCAACAAACTGGAACTAATAGGCAAGGTTGTTCTGGTTTGCTTAGATAACAGTCTTTGAGCAAGTGAGCCAAATATTTCATCACATGTATGTTTCTGAAATTAAATAAATTCAAAAAGATGTCAGTATTGCTGTGGTAGTTTGCAGGAACATCACCCTTGCCAAAGGGGATAATAATGCATTTTTTGCATTGCATTCAAGACCATGACTTTGGTACCAATCATTAGTCTGTGTAAGACATTCTTGCAGGATGTTAACATCACTAGGGGTTTCAATGATTCTTCCCAGTTTTCAGTCATCAGCAAACTTTGTCAGCCATAGTCCTTTAGTTTTAGCTTGTACTTCGGAGAAGTAGATTCCAAATAATAGGGGTCCCAGAACTGATCCCTGTGGAGCACCACTGGTTACGGGTCTGCTAGAGGAGGTGGAGCCCCCTATTTTGACCGTATGAGTTTTGTCAGTGAGCCAATTTACAGTCCACATGACAATATATATAGATTGATACCTAGCTGGGTGACTTTATCAATGATGCCTGAGTGGGGGATTTTGTGAAAGGTCTTGGCTAAGTCTAGGTAGGTTTGGTAGGTGCAGGAGGTGAGGTGTGGATGCTGACAACCTGCTTAGTATCAGATAGACTGACTGGTGAGTAAAAGAGAGCCTGGATTCTAGGTTTTTCATATAGATGCATCTCTCACATAGTGAATTTATGCGGACTAGTCAGTGTACATAAAGTAATTGCTACATTGCCTTAGGATGACCATGTCGACGAGGCTAGCTGGAGAAACTGTGGGAAATTGTCCGTCCATAATGCTAGGTAAGTTGATGTGGTCAGAAAATAGGGAGGGGACAGGAAGGAACAGGTAAAGTAGAGGACAGGAAAAGTGGACAAAAAATACGAAGGGCTAATGGGTAGGATCTGTGTTGGTACCTCAGCAGCGTCGCTGAATGTATCACCTGTCAGTGATGGAGCACCAACAGGGTACTAAGGTAAAAATTGTAGGCAAAAGGGTTTGTGACTATAACCACCAATGTTGCCCACCGCAACATGGCAATGCACAAACACTGTGCTATGTAGCAAACAAGCACAAACTAATATAAACAAATTAACCAATAAAAAACGCTCAAAACTGAGCCCTGTTCCAGCAATCTTCAATCAGAAGAGTTCTAACTGCACACTCCGGCCACTAGGGTGCAGGGGAACCCTCTCCAATAATAGACAACCTGGTTTAGTGCTAGAGTTATACAAACAGAACCAGATTCAGCAGGTCTGAATCTACTCTATACTACAGCAAAGTCCAACAATTTAAAAACAAAAAAGTTCAAATAAGCAGTGATATTGTAAATAATGCAGTTCAAAAGTGCAATATGCATTGAAAATTTCTACTTAAGTTTTACAGAGATCAGCAGATGGCTTGGATTTGCTTAAGCAGCAAACAAGAGCAAAGTGATTTAAACAATAATCAATTATCAATACAAAAGCTGAAAACTGAGCCCTGTTCCAGCAACCCTCAATCAGATGAATTCTAACTACACATTCCTGCCACTAGGGTGCAGGGGAAGCCTCGCTGACAAAAGATGGCCTAGTTTAGTGCTCAAGTTATACAAACAGAGCTAGATTCAGCAGGTCTGAATCTAGTCTAGGCTACAACAAATAAAGTGCACCAGTTTCAGAAAAAAAATCAGTTCAAATAAGCAGGCACAATAAGGTAGGACTAGGGAGTGAAGTAAGCCCAAGCAATGCAAGTGTACCAGAGTGGGTTCTAGCCCCTTAAGGTCAGTGTATGGCCAAAAAACAGTCAATGGAGTTGGCACTGCTAGAATATGCATGCAAGTAACTAAGAGTCCTTACTAGTGTAAATGCAAAAGTAAATCTTAGATTTTTGCAGTATTAAGAGTAGTAGACTAAAAACAATAAGGGTAGACATAATAGTAATGCAGCAAGTAGTTATTAGTGAAACTTCAGGGCATGGAAAAGGCAAACAACATGAAACTGCCTGTGCAGGCAAAGAGGGAGATTCACAGCAGTTGCTGGAAAGAGCAATTAAGAAAGTGCATCCTGCTAAAGAGGTTTTACTCATTGCAGCTGTAGCTGTCTATGATTTACATTTTCTCACCACTACGGTAATTGGTCTACCTGCAGTAGGCAATTACCATGAGCAGTTGTCCTTCTGAATCCTAAGATTAGAGAACTGAAAGGATGAATGCTGATGAACTAAGTAACCAGTCATTTCTTGCAAGTTATGGGAAAAAGGTCAGGTTCCTCTGGACTAAAACAGGATTTAATTTCGTTCCCAAGAAAGGAAGCAACTTACAGAGACTGGATAGAATTTAATCCATCAGTTATACATTAGTTGCAAGAAAGTCATGGAATCCCTGATGAAGGAAATAGTTTTAGAGTACCTGGAAGACAGTTGCAAAAACGATTCATGGGAGCAAGAAGTCTCAACAGCAAAGCCATGTTAGAGGAATCTAATACAAGTAAACACCAAGATAAAGGTCTTCCACCAAGTATGAATTGATTTCTGTATAATTGTAGAAAATGCAAATGAATACATAAAAAACCTTTATCACTTCTTAATTGTGATGTAGTTTGGTGTCTCAGCTTTTTTGTAGGATTTAAGGAGTTGCAATTAAATAATGATCAATGAAATTCTAAACATTATTAAGCAAACTAATATGCTATTACAAGCTACAAGCAATGCCTACAGGGTGTACTGTGTAAGAATAGAAATATGTCTAAAGAACTTCCACCAAGATTATGTCTGATAAAACTGATTAGAATGTTTTTAGCTTATTTACTATCAGTTTTTTGCCTTTTCAGTCTGTTAATTTCTAAATTAATACATGGTCCTTTAGTATATATGGAACTGTTACATTTCACTAAAATTTATCTTGTAATCATATATGCATATGTGTGTGTGTGTGTGTGTGTGTGTGTGTGTGTGTGTGTGTGTGTGTGTGTGTGTGTGTGTCTTATAGGTTCATAGGTAGGTACTAGGCTATCTGCCCGAGGGCATTTATAAGCCTAGCCAGAGTGTGTCGCAGCCCCATTGATTAATTAACTGATCCTCTGTTAAGCAGAGTCAATTAAGTGATCCCAGGGGTGTATTTTCTGTTACCCATCCACTCGTCAAGGTTTCTCTTGAATAGTGTTAGTGAGGGGTTCTGCCTGATGTAATTTGGAATTTTGTTCCAAAGCATGGGGAGTCTCTGTGACAGGAATCTATCCCTCCAGCATGTTCTATTTATTGTTGTGGCGAGGTTTAGCTCACTAGAGCCTTGTGTAATTATATTGTGATGCTTATTATTAGATCACTCTTGCAATAACCTTTGGTATGTGAGTTGCATCCCACTAAGAATAAAACGGACGGATGATCAGCTTCCAAAGCTCAAGTGCACCTTCCATGCACCCAAAACATTGATAGATTAAACTAGGCAGGAGAAAATCAGCAATCTGGGTACCAAGCCATTCAGAGCTATCCTGATACAGCATTCTTCTCGCAGCTAAAGTTTTTCCACTGGTGGACAGCTATGTTGCCTTTGTGAGAAGATCAACCCTATTTATGTTTTGTGACTAAAACAGTTTTTAATTACAATAACTGTTTGTTTTTTGCTAGGATTTAAGCTTTTTGGACTGTTGCATGACAATTCTGTTAGCTGAACATGCATTGCTTTTTTATTACATTTAGCATACATTTTGTTTTTTTGTGCATTTGCTATAACATTCTTTGATAATATTTTTATAAATCGTTTTAGCGGCTGGGATTATAAATTAATTTAGCAGCTGTAATAAGTATGTTCTGGTTGTCACAGTCTATTTTTTGGTAAAAGACTGCTTTCTTAATACTTTGCTCCTGCTGTCATTGCTGCCTGTGTTTCAAGCTTCTTTTTTAGATCCTCAATTTTATTTATTCTATTTGTTTACTGAGGAAGTGCTCTGATCTCAGTGGACCATTTGCTGTACAGCCTGAGTGAATAGGATCACATAAGAAATGAACAAAACGTATTTACAGATGCAAGTGTATGCTATAAAACACATTTATGGGTGCAAAAATATGCTAGAGCATTTAGTCCAAGAAGTAGCTTACTAAGTCAAAGCATGGATGGAAAAATGGAATTATGCTTAGCAGAGTTTTTTGGGTAAGACTTAGCCATAATGAACTGAGATGGCTTATGCTACAGGGATATTGAATATCAACATATATAGAAAGGTATAAAAACATTAGAAAAGTCAAGCGAAAATAATTTCAGGAAAGACTATCATGGGGTGTAGACAGAGGAATGGAGAGAGACAGGCATGCAGAGATAAGGGGAATAGAAAGGAGAGAAGCGTGAGACATTCTTCCTGTCTTCCTTCCTCATTTTTGTCACAAAAAGAAGAACATTTTCAGACAGCCTTTCCTCTTCAGCAGGCTGCCTTTCCCCTACAGCTGCATGTGTGGCCATGCAGTAGCCATCTTAGACCACTCATCTTCTCTCTTGGGTTCATGTGGTGTAGTGTCATCAGCCACCATGGAATGCAGGTTAGACACATCCTCTGTGCTTGTTGGAATGTTCTGTGGGAGAACCACTCTTGTTGGTTTTGGAGGACTGAGTAGAGAATGTTTCACTGTCTTGGTGTAAGATGCCTGTTCCCCAGGGTTATGACTAAAACAATAGACTTGTGTGTATTTAGTCCAAGATGGCTGTTTCTCAGAATATTCCCTTTTCTCTGAGGTATGGTGATCTCAGGGTTAGTATATAAGTTCATGGGTGTCAGATTCTTGCCTCCACATTAGAGGGTAGAGGGTGGGCAAGTCTAAATGAGAACAGTGATGCTCGATATTCACTTTTCTCCTGCATTTTCACTTTTTTTACTATATTCAGGGAAGATTTATTAGGCTTTGCTCACGGCCTTAACCCTTTTCATTCTGGATCTACTAGAAACAGAGAAAAATAAATTTTTCAGTTTCTGAAGATTACCCAGTGTGATGAACAGGGAACAGATTTTGAGGAAACAAATTCAGTTATATCTCCTCATGTTACTGATTCTGACTCTGAGGAGATTATTTCTTCTGAATTTCCGTTGCAAGAATTTTCCTTTCTGAAACCATTTGTAGGATAAACCATTTTTGTTTTTAATTGGAATAAAATAACATTCCAGCTCCTTTGGAAAACTGTTATGATTTATCACAACTGCTGTTCCTTCTCTTCTCTTATTCCAGGTTAGGAGGATGTTTTGATTACAACCTGCAACATGCCAGACATCCAGCTTGCAGTCCCTAAGAAGACAACTAGATTGCATAAAGTTCCTCAGTCTTACAAATACTTATTTACTAATCCCAGATCTAACCCTGAAGTGATTTTATTGTCAAAGCCATCTGCAGTTAGCCATTTGGCAAATGTTAATCCCTACTCATCCGATAAGGATGGGAAAGCGTTCGATAGATTTGGGGAAAGACAGTATCTGTCTGTCAGTCTTATTTTTAGGATTTTATTTGCCAAGCTCACGTTAAAGTTTTTGCTTACATCATTGTAAAATAGGAGTAACATTACTGCCCCTTTTCATTCTTCTTTTTCTGAATAACCAAGCAGTATGACTCACCTGGTACCTCCTCAAAAGCAGCAGCTGGCTCTGTGATGAGAAGGTCCGCATGATTATGTTCTCGCAACTTTTCCTGAAGATGTTAATGGTTCAGTTTTGAATTTTCTTGGTAGGGAAGATGTATTTTGACCATCTGCTACCGAGATCTTGAAAACAATGATGAGAGAGGAATACTGATTCAGGGGGTGGCTCATGTTTTTAAGCCTTTCTTCTTTGCATTTGTTAAATAATTCATCCCTAACTCAGGATCTTTAAACTCAGGAAACTTCTAGCAAGCAGACATTCACATATATAATGGAAATGAGGCCCCCAAAAGTGAGTGAGTGCTTCCCAAAAACTAGGATAACTCAATAAGTCTAAATGGCTATCTACTAGTGGTAACCCCGATACCTTCCTGCTCTGGCAATCTTTTACGTCTTCCCAAAAATCTATCCCTCATTTTCTCCCTTTGGCAACTGATAATCTCAGACAAATAGATTCTAAGATTGATCCAGTAGAGCTACAGATGGCAGTGGGAGTTCCTACTTCCTTTTTAGTACATTCTTCCTGGGTCCCTATTATTTCATTGAACGGCCACACTGTCAAATGGCATTTAATCAAAAATGACATTCTTCAAACTGTTCTGACTGAGATTACATTATGGTAGGGATCAGGAATTTTCCCCTTTTATATATATATATATATATATATATATATATATATATATATTTTTTTTTTTATATATAATTGTGGGGGGGTTCAATCATTCAACAATGTGGTTGTTTGATGAAACAATGTTGTTGTTTGTCTTTTTGGCTTTTCCCGGTTAGGGGTTGCCACAGAAAAACTCCGAACCGCTAATGATTGGCAGTAGATTTTTATGGTGCAGAGTTGCCAGCCCAACGCCCAACCTTCAGCGAAGGCACGCCCATTCATGCATGTCTTTCAGAGGCCACTCGACTGCAGGGAGGACATGCAGACTCCACACAGAAGGCACTCCCTGCACACTAGCTGAGAATCGAACGGGAGAACCTCTTGATGTGAGGCAACAATGCAACCGCTGTACCACCACGGCTTACAGACCCAATTTCTCCTCGCCCACCAGATCAAACTTCTTTACTCTCCATTGTCTTTCAGTATGTGCTAGCTCAAGGGGTAATGGAACCTGCTCCTCCTTTCCTGATAGGGAAATGTTTTTACTCAAGAATGTTTCTGATATGAAAGAAAGAAGCTTCATTTAAACCAGGCCTTCATCTTTCCTTTGTCAACCAGTTTGTGAAAGTCCCTAAGTTCAAAATGCTGTCTGGAAATTCTAGATTTAAAGGTTACTTATCATAACATTTTTATAACCAGAGATTTCAGTTGTTTTTTAGGGTTACTTCAAAGTTGTTCACAGTGTCTAGCTCCAGTGTTAGTGTATCGCAGATTGCAAAGTATTCTCTGTTCCTTATTTAGATGAACTGTTATCTTTGCGGAGACTTTTTGAAAGTCTCGTAAATTTCTGACTTGGGTAAAAGATATCTTTCACAGTCTGGGATTCCAGGAAAACATTAAAAACCTTGTCTTGTTCCTTCACACAGGAATTTTTTCCTGAGGTGTCTCCTGGATACATCAGTTCAGACTTTACAGCTTTTCTTTCACAGGAAAATTTGAACTATATCTACATCTGTTCCTGAGATTTTCCATTCAGTCTAGGACTTCATCAAGATAATTTCCCAGAATTTTAGAATTCCAGACGTCTCTGATTCCCACTATTCTTCTTGACAGACCATACATGAGAAGTATTCAGTGGTACCTGAAATGTACAAGTGATCACAGATAACCCCACAGTGATGTGGTACATAAACAAACAGGGACATTCCAGACCTTACCCTCTGCAGATTAACCATGGTAGTCTGAGATACAAAAGCTCGCTACAATCTCACTCTACAGGTGTTTTACATTCTATCAGAATGAAATTGTTCTGGCAGATCTGTTTGCTTCCATTCATAACAAACAGCTGGCAAATTCTGCTCCAGTCTCCTAGCAGGCAGATGTATTATCATTTCCTTAGATGAGAATGTTCCTGTATGCCTTCTCATCCTTTCCACAGATATGCAGGGTCATTTAGAAGATTCAGAAGGACACAGCAAAGATCATTCTGGTGACTTCCTTTTGGACCAAGCAACAGTGGTTCTACCTTCTTTTGAAAATGGCCCAGTGCAATTACTACAAGCTTCTTCTCAGTCTGAACCTACTATCACAAAACAGGAGTTCTTTGATAAACCCCACCTTGAAACAATGTCAGCTATGATAGAATTTGAATACCCTTTAGGTACCTAATTTCTGAGGATATGCAGCAGGTATTATAGAAGGCAATGAAGCTTTCTAATAGGGAATCATATATTAGTAAATGGTTAACATTTTCTATTTAGTACCATATTAAGAACCAGTACCCTTTTAAGGCTAGCATTTCTCTGGTTCTATGATATTTGCTTGAGTTATTATCCTCTGATCTTTCTTACTCCTCTATCAAAGTTCATCTGTCAGCCATTTCACCATGTCTACCCTTGGATTCCCTTCTTTCAACACAGTCCAATCTGAAAGTTTTTTTTTCTGAAAGGGGTCCTGCATAGCCATCCACCTAGAAAACAGATGGGTCCTCCGTGAGATCCTAACTTGTTTTGGGAAAATGGACTCTTCCGACATTTCATCTAGCACTTCATGCTGATTTGAGGTTTGTAACATGGTAAATAGCATCATTTATTGTTCTGATTTCTGTAAGAAGAGTGTCATGCTGATTTGAGGTTTGTAACATGGTAAATAACGTCATTTATTGCTCTGATTTCTGTAAGAAGAGTGTCTAAGTAGTATGCTTTTATGGTGGGTCAACCTTACCTTATTTTCCACAAAGATATGGTTTCTTTCAGAACTAATCTTTCATTTATCCCAAAAGTGGTATCTGAGTTTACTTTGAGCCAAGCTATCCATATCTCTGTCTTCTTTCCAGGACCTGAAAATGAAGGAGAAAGCATTCTTCATACACTGGATGTCCAAATTCAACTCAGATACTATGTTGACAGAATTAAAACCTTCAGAAATTCTGATCTGTTATTCATTGCTTATGAAGGTAAGACAAAAGGACAATCAGTGTCAAAGCAGACCATTTCCAAATGGTTGCCCTGCACTATTTCAGTTCTTATTCCCATCATAAGAAGTCAATTCCAGGCAGGGTCAAGACACATTTTACTAGGGCCTTAGCTTCTTCAGTGGATTTTTGAAAAGGGGTGGACTCTAGATGTATCAAAGAGGCAGCAACTTGTTTATCTGTATGTACGTTTTACAAAGCACTACAAATCTGAATTCTTTTTCAGGTGTAGAGCAGGCTTTGCTAGGGCCATTCTCTAGGGGCTCCTGGGCCCTTATCCTTATTCCTTCCAAAGTTTTTAAAGTATGGTATTCTGCCCACCTAGCAAAGACTACTGCATGTAGCACTACTGCATACTACTAATGATAGACATGATAAAGCAGTGTAAGCAAACGTACCATAACAGTAGGTGTTCAAATAGATCACTGCTGCAGTAGCCACTCCCTCCCTCCATCCCCATTATTTTTGTATGCATTTTGTTGCCAGGGTGAGGACATTGATTTCTATTGAACTAGCATTGACTTATTTCAGGGCTCCCTGTTTCAGTGGCCATAAAAGTCCTGGACAGCTTGGCAGCCAGACTGCTGATTTTCTTCACCTCTGCTTGAGCTCTCAATTGCATGGGCATGTGGAAGATGACTTTAAGTCTGGAAGCTGGTTGGCTGCTATATCTGTGGCAGGATATAATCCGTATAGCTAAGGTTACAGCAGCACTCATCATTCAAACATCTACTGTTGCGATAATTTTACTTACACAATTGTACGTTCTTGAATTTTGATTATACCCTCCCTTAGGAATGGGTTCAATTTCTGTCTTATAATTAGAAACCTAAAAGTTTTGGAGAAATTATAAAAGAGAAAAGATGGTTTCAGTTAATTGTAGGAGAAATAATTATGGATAGCAGATAGGATAAAAGGAGTGCAAAAATGTTGAAAACTACTTTGCAACAACTTAGAACTGGATTCCAAAACAATTTATGTTTGCAGTAACCTTAGCTATTTTATTTTATCTATGGTTCATAGGTATGTAATAAGCTAGCTGCTCTCATGGGCCATTTTAAGCCCAGCCAATTTTGTTTTCAAAGGTGAGAATTAAACCTTGTACTTTGTGTCCATGAGGTAAACACCTTAACCATTATACCAGCCTATGGGGGCCATTTTTGCCTTTGGTTTGTATTCAGTTGTTTTTTAGATGGCATACATATTGTGATTTATAAACATACCATGCATGAAATCACATTATGAGTCACCTTCATTGTGTACTGGGTTCCTTCCAACTTCACTTGTAATTTTATTGTGAGTTGCAGATCCTGCTGTATAGTTTCCTGATATTCACCTCCTCCTCCCTCTATGGGGAGTTGTGAAGGGTTTAGTAATACAGGAGCAGTGATACATTCTCAGCACAAACTCTGCACAATGCCTGTCCTCTATCTTTTAGAATCCATCCCAAAATATTCTGACAGAAATAAACTAGTTAATTGATTATGAAACAAGAGCTCCCAAGACATACTTTTTCAACAGAGTTGTTGGAATTAAATATGCTAGGCTTCTTTCACTTTGTATAGTCCACAGGCTGGATTCTTAAATCATTTATGTTTCCCCTAAAATTAATCTGGAGGCACACTATAATAATGGTGCAAAATTTGCCACTAACAACCAGTACTACATTCACCACTGTACTGCCCTTAAGGCATTGAACTGGCTCAAACTGCCTCAGCATTAGAATAATTACAGCTTATCTTGACTCACATCATTCCCAAAGCAGACAACTGCCCTTCTTTTATTCCTATTTTCCATTCCTGTCATCCTAATAGACAGATTCAGTCTAATGAACAACATCTTTTCATCATATATAAACCCCACAAATCCTGTTGCCAAAGTCTCAACTCATACTGAGCTGCTAAAAATGGAATGATATCACTCTGCAAATTAGATCTATCTCTAACCTCTCTGACTTCAAACACCTGCTAAAAGACCACCAACCCAGGCTGAAATAGTCTCTCCCCTTCAGCATAGTTCTCACTAATTCCTTTCCTATGAACACAGTCAATCTAATTTGCAGATAAAGGATAAATATAATTTTGCCTAGGCTATGTTATCTAGTCATCTCTGTTCTAAAATGTGTATAACGTCATGTCTGTGAAAAGAAATTGTGGGAAAATCTAATTAACTTAATTACATTCAGACAATTGGAACATTTTCATATGTCATTGATGTGAATCCAACACCATAAAATGCAGTATGTTTTTAGACTTTAAATAATAGTCCCTGAATCCTTACATGTATCCACCCATCTGATTTTCTAAACCACTTTTCCTGATGATGATAATTGTTATAGCAAGCTGAGCAATGCAGATGACATTTCTTTATTATATTTGATAGTTTCTAAGTCATTCTGTGAGAATCACAAGTGTTCTTAGGCAAACTGAGAGATATAATCCCTCCAATGTGCCATGGCTTTATGGGGAACCCCATGAAAGACAACCAGGGAGATCCTTGCAAGATGCAGACTTCAGCAGTAGCAGTTATAATCTGATATCCTCCTAGATTTATGAACTCATCCCTCTGTCATAGAGCTGAACCCACCTATTTATTTCAGCTAATATCAATAATCACATATTTTCAGTCATTATCTAAACCTCATGATCACAGGTAAAGATGAGAACACACACTGATAAAAAAAGCATTTCAGTCTTCATTGCATGACTCAGTTCTTGGCCACCGGTACAGCCCACTAGAATGGCTGCACAGCTACTACTGCTGCTGCCACACCCACTTGCTGGTCACTCTCCTGATCCAGTGAATAAGGTGAGGTAACTGCTTCCTTCTGACATGCAAACAGCATTCTACTGTTCCCTAAGAGAGAACCATGATCTCCGATTTTGAGGTGCTGATTTTCATTCTAACCACTTCACATCTGGCACTTAAACCACTTCACATCTGACATTTAAACCACTTCACATCTGGCACTTAACTGCTCCAGTGCTGGAAGCCCATTCACTTCATACTATGATCTAAATGTTATTTGCAAACAGCAAAGATGCCAACCTCAAAACCCCAAACTAAATACTCTGGCAAGTCCCTACAGTAGACCTTTACCAAACACTAGATGTGACCACCTCGTATCCTGTCCATGAAAATCACAAACAAGAGAGGAGACAAGACATGCCATTGGTGAAGTCCTGTTCACACCTTCAGAGTATTCACCTTCTCGCTAAGGATGCATGTAGAACTCTTCATCCTCAAATACTGAGACTGAATGGAAACAACAGCACTTCTAGGATCCTGTGTGTTTCCGCTATGTTTGACACCATATTTCAATGTACATGATCATATACTTTCTCCAGATCCACAAACTACATGTAGACAATATTTGTAAACTTTCTTGACCCCTCCAAAATTTGTGCATATTATTTAATGTTGTAATTTGTGAACAGCTCACTTAATTGCTGAAGAAATTAAACAGCTTAGTATGGCATGACTATGGATTATTGCTTTGTTTTGCTTTGGAGGTAATTATTTTTTAAATATATTTTATTACTTACAATCTTTGAAGTCATTAAATGGTGCAAATAACAGCAACTATGGTTTTATAAGCATAGTGTAATAATAATATATTTTCATAAGAATACTAAGAACTAACAATTATGTATCTCTACAAATATGTACTAGTTTTAAATCCCTAATTTAACTATTGGGTACAGCCTAGAAGATATTTTTTCTGCATGCTTTTACCTCCACAATCTATTGTTTAGTATTTACCATTACTGTCTATTGATTACCCATATAGTAAACATTTTTTGTTTAAAAAATGGTGGAACTCTTTCTTACTTGTATTTACAATGAATCTCACTCAAGTACTGAAGTAAAGGATTTCATTTTCTGTCTCATTATTCTTTCAGATTTATCAGAGTGCCTTAAATGCCCAGAAGATCATTGGTCCAATGAACGTCAGAATAAATGCATTCCAAAAGCTATTGAGTTCCTGTCATATGAAGAACCGCTGGGCGCGACACTGGCTGGCATAGCAATTTCCTTAACTATTATCACTGCCTTCATCATTTGTGTTTTCACACGATATCATGATACACCTATTGTCAAAGCCAACAATCATGCACTCAGTTTTCTGCTATTAGTAGCTTTAATGTTTTGTTTCCTTTCTTCCTTGATGTTCATAGGCCGTCCCATGAGGCTGACTTGCATGATTCGGCAACCTACATTTGGGATCATTTTTACTCTCTGTGCTTCTTGTGTACTGTCCAAGACTGTTATAGTAGTAATTGCATTTAATGCCACAATGCCAGGAAGTAAGTTAAGGGCGTGGCTGGGTTTTCCACTGCCTACCGGTATCATTTGCTCAACTTTTCTTATCCAAGTTATTATCTGTATCATTTGGTTGTGCAATTCCCCACCCTACCGACAACAAAATATGCAGTCTAAAAGGGGTGTGATAATAATAGAATGCAATGAGGGGTCAACCCTTGCATTCTGGTGCATGCTGGGATACATGGGCCTTCTTGCAACTGTTAGTTTCATTGTTGCTTTCCTGGCAAGGAACCTACCCGGCAGCTTTAATGAAGCAAAATTTATCACTTTTAGTATGGTTGTATTTGTCAGTGTCTGGCTTTCGTTTATCCCAGCATTCCTTAGTACACAAGGTAAGCTTATGATTGCTGTGGAGATATTTGCGATCTTGTCATCTAGTTTAGGATTACTGATCTGTATTTTTTCTCCAAAGTGCTACATAATTTTTATGAAGCCTGAGAAAAATACAAAAGAGTATCTAATGGGTAAAAACAAGTGAACAAATAATAATAAATGTGTTTATTTATTAAAGTAGGCACTTTAAATGTAGCTAAGGCCACAACAAAATGCTAACTTGATAATTCAATAACATAACAATTTATAAGTAGTCTCATGCCAGTTAAGGCCTGTGAACAATTTAGTTCTAGTGGATCTGCAAAGTATTCCAAAGACCAGAGAAAGAAAAGTTCAAGGCTCCTGTCCCATCTGTCTTTAATAAATCATCTTTACAAAGTCACCCTAAGAGTATTTTGTTTGATCAGTAGCATACATTCCTCTACAAACAGGGCTGATGCTATAGTTTCCTTCTTTTCTTTAACTAGCGTCTTACTCTCTGCTCTTCTGTTTTCTTTCCTAACCTGCTTCTTATCATGTATGTCTTACCTCATACAGATGACATGTAAATAGTTTATAGCATGAAATTGCTACAGATTATTCATCAGAATAGTGTTGTGATGGGATGTATGTAGTAACATGTAAGTTTTCCACTGCACTGTTTATGTTTTCATGTCACTGCATTGCATACGTAATTGCATCAGATGTCATTGTACTCAGCCATGGCACTGGTAACTGTTTTATCCGACACATTAAGCTCATCACTGCTGATGCTGTGGTATTTGTATGTCCATCATTACATCACTGCTGGAGAAGCCTAAGATACATGAGGTAGCCTACCATGGATCAGACTAGATGGTCAGCTTCCAAAGCTTTAGGGTATCTTCCACATGAGCTAGTCACTGCCATGCATGAAGGAAGCAGGAAAAAGACAGTGCCCAGGGTACCAAAACATCAGGATTGATTGCTCAGTACCATTTTGGAAAGGATGGGTAGATAAGTACTCCATTGGGGACTACCTTCCACATCAGTTTTGTAAAGAAGTTATTTTAGACAATTTCTGTTTTTCTCTGACTGTCACTAAAACTTTACCCCAGAATGTATATTTTGTGTTATGATTCCCTGATGGAAATCCTTTGAAAATATGTATTTTTTGTGGAAAAATGTTAAAGTTTTCCCTCACATATGGTTAAGGTAGCTTAGACTTTTGGTGTTGATGGTCATCATGAAAAAAAAATGCCACAATAATGAGTATTCTCTACTCACAATCGTAAGTGCTATAGACTACTTGTCAGACACCTTTATGTACAGAAAAACGATCCTGAGTCCCTGTGGACATCCCTTTTTATCCACATTTTTGAGGAAAACTGAATGGTGTTCTGAAGGGCTGGGGTTGGTGTGTTTGTGGACTTGTCAATAAAAGAAATTTAATTCAGACAGCAATTTTTAAGTCAGAAGGTATCACCAACACTTCTTGGCTTCAGTGTCCACTTTCTGAGGCTCTTTTCCTGCAAGGACACTGACGTGGGTCCTCATAAACCTAATAATCCCTCTCTAAACTGCAAGAAGAAAAAGTTATCTTGTAAGCTTTGGTTTCTATGTGGCTTCCTTTTCGCCTCAGTCATTCAGTGGGTGACTCAGCTGTGGCCATCAGTTTTTCCTCGAACCACTCATATTTTTCCCTTGATCACGCTGATGTTGCTCCTTCTAAAAGACACTAAGGACAAGATTGCAAACAAGTAATCTGCAGCTGTTTAGTCGCCCCTTATGGTAAAGGGGAAATACCACTGTTGTCATCGGGAAAGGAACTGGGAGATGATCCACTGCTAAGCTGTTATAAGGAGTTACTGGAGAAAGGAACATCTTTTAGCTGCTCTTTTTCTAAGGGTTTCTTGCAAAAAAAGGAAAGAGAAATCTAGACATTTTTCTCTTCACAAGAACAATTGGATAGATTGGATAGGATTTGCTAAGTGACTATTTAAAGACGTTCAGTCTTTTAATGCTGAGTCTTATCTTCTCTTTTAGATTCTGATTCCCAATTGGAGGGACAGAATTTAAAAATGGGGTTGTGCCTCTCAAGTTTCCTCTCTTAAGAACTGGAAATCTAAATGAAGACTTTCTTCTGTGGGAACAAAAAGAAATTTCATAATCTCAACAAAAATATTATTATTTGCTGAAAGTGGATTTTCCTCAACCTGCATCTATTCCTACTGTGTTGCCAGCCTTAGAAGATGCTTTTTTTAGACAGCTATTTGTCAGTCATTTGCCTACTCCTAGAAAAGTTGGGGTCTTCAAAATGTCAGATGAAAGGAGAAAGTTAAATATTTCAACCGTCCTTTCGAAAACATTACAGAAAATTTTATTCCAGTTCACGCTCTTCCTTCAGAAAACAGAGGAGACTTTCCCAATGAGGAATTGTAAGTAAAATTTCAAAAAGCAGTGGCAGGGATGTGCTAAGGAGAAAAGAGGGTCCTCTAAAACTGAAGGCAATCAAAGAAAACAAACTGCTTATTTCCCCCTCAATTGTATCCCCTCCTTCATCTTGTAAAATTGTCCCAGAGTTTAGGTCTTAATTTTAATCTTGGTACCACATAATGTCAGATTCCTGGACAATGAAAATCATTCAAAAATGTAACAAATGCAAAGGGATTCCCTTTCTCCCCTCCAAGGGTTTCCTCCTGATCCATCCAATCAGGTATCACTGCTTCCTCTTGGTTTAGATCAGAAGTTGTCTCAGGGGGTTGTAAGAACCTGTTCTGCCAAACAGTACAGGAAAAGAATTGCATTCAGAGTATCCTAAGTGCCAAATATAGAAGGAGCCTGGAGGTCTGTACTAGTTCATACCTTTCCCAACCTGCACATTATGATCCCAACCTTCAAAATGCTTTCCCTTCAGTCCCTGCGACCTTTCATTCCCCATTTTCAGTTTTCTAGTAACCTTGGATTTAAAAGACTTCAGTAATGTTTTGCGTTCATCTGTGTTTGTCTCACATTTGCAGTATTCTGTTCTGCTTTTTGCATTTTTTTCTTCAGCTCCAAAAGTGTTAAGTACCTGATTCCTGTAATAGCCTATTGCAGGCTACAGGCTCTTCACATTTTTCCATAATTAGATGATCACCTGATTCTTGCTGATACCTTCTCAAGCAGTCAAAAATCTCTAGCTTGAGTAATAAACTTTGTTCACCTGAGAACCCAGAATGAGGGGAATAAAAGAGAAATATTCTCTTATTCTTTCCCACAATATATTGTTTCCAGGATGTCTACTGGATACATGCTTAATGATGGCCTTTCTTCCTCAGGACAATGTGAAGTGTTACAAGGAACAATTTTCTCATATTTTCCAGCCAGACTCAGACATCTGTTAGATGACATTTCAGAATTCTAGATTTCACGACCTCCTCTATGCTCTTGATCAATTTTTTCAGACATTACATGAAAAATATTCAGTGGGATCTCAAATTAGTTTGGACTCAGCACTAGCATCCCCTCTCATTTCAAATTCCAGTACAGAGATTTGTGAAAAGGGAATCACTCTAGTAAGTGAATCAGTTACACCCAGGTGTTCCTTTCTCCCTTCCAATCTCTACGCAGTCTGCAGCAACAGATGCATCAAATTTGCTTGGGAAGCTGTGTCCAAGGTTCAAAGCTGCAAAGAGCACCCCAGCCATACTAGGTTACGCATTCTATCATACATTCAGACCCCAAACCGTGGGTAGCAAAGCAAAAGGATGTGGAGTTGCAATATATATAAAAGACATACACTTGTCCAGGCTGGTTAAACAGTATGAAGCACAGGAGACATTCCAGATGCAGAGAACCATTGAAAAAAACCCTATTCAAATCATAGCTAGCTACAGGCCCCCAAATTAACTTAAGATGCCCACTCCACCTATCTGGACCTCTTTGAATCTATCAAGATTCAACCCTTTACTCTGATCCTGGGTGACTTTAACTATCCAACCATAGATTAGAATAACTACTCATGCCAAAACACAAATGCCCAGAGATTCCTTGATTTCGTCAATGTAAATGCCTTGGACCAGCTGGTTGACACCCAGAAGAGATGAAAATATCTTGAACATGGTATTACATGAGTAACCACTGCAGTATCCCTACAGTGTCATCCTCCCTGGTAAGATCCAACTGCACAGCAGTCACATTTGAAGTCAACATCTCCCCCAACCATCCCCAAATAGGGTCAAACAAAATAAGTTCTCAAAAGCTGATTACAGCCTCCTAAGGGAAGGTATAAAAAGCTTCACCGCTCCTTCCTCCTCCATAGGAACTAGCACATATGCCCAAACCTACACCAAAGTACTATATGAGCACTTATATAGCTGCATGGAATCAGGAATACCCAACAGGACGAAATCATCCTTCTCAAGGAAGAGTAAACTGCTGTCAAGGGCCAAGAAGGTCAAGGACAACACATACACAAACGTCGCAGATATAGCCAACCTACTGGCAGACAGGTTCAGTGAAAACTTCACCTCTCTTCCCCCCATCAGTAAATCAGGACATCCCCAGGACCTGCCTCCTCCCCTTATCTCTAGGCAGCAAGTCATCACTGCCCTCTCAAAGGAAAAAATGCAGCCTCCGTGGGACCAGATAACATCCCAGGCTGCATCCTACACAAACTCAGACAAGAACTTGCAGCACCATTAGGTGCCTAATTCACCCAAAGCCTGAGTACTGGCTTTGTCCCAGCTGAGTAGAGGACAGCCACTGTCATCCCTTTGCACAAAGGTGGAGCATCCACTGATTCAGGAAATTATAGACCCATCACCCTAACTAGACTGATCTGCAAGGCCATGGAGTGGCTTATCATGGACCTCATTAGGAAGGAAAATGACAACCTCGAAACACTTGATCCCACACAGTTTGATTTCATCAAGGGGAGGTCATGCCTGCTAAATTTAGTTGACTTTTTGAGACAGTCACCAAAGCCATGGATGAGGGGAAGATGGCGCACACCACCTAACTTGACCTGACTAAAGCTTTCGATACTATTCCTCACTCGGGTATAATAGATCAATTCCCTCAACTTAGTGTGAATCTGTACTTTACCAGACTGGTAGCAAACTGGCTCACTGATGGAACCTACCTAGTCAAAATAGGAGAAGCTACCTCAAGGAGTCGACCTGTAACAAGTGGTGTACCCCAGGGATCAGTTTTGGGGCCCTTGTTGTTTGGAATATATTTTTCTGTGGTACAGGCCAAAACCAGTGGGCTCAGGCTGACCAGGTTTGCAGATGACTGTAAGCTGGGTGCTGTCATCAGTTCCCCTAGTGATGTGGACATCTTCCAAGAGGGTCTCACCCAAACATATGACTGGTGCCAGAAACATGGCCTCAAACTGAATGCCAAAAAATGCATCATCATCCCCTTTGGGGAGAGTGATGTCTTCACAAATGATACATTAATAACAAGGTCCTAAGCATGCAATCAGTCGTGAGGGACTTGGGCACCCAGGTTGATAGTGAGCTGATGTTTGACCACCATATTGCCTCCATTGAATGGAAAGCTTTCTCCATGGCCCACCACATTAGTAAGGGTATCTCATCCAGGGACATGGTGGTCATAACATCCCTGTATTCTTCCCTTATAAGACCCATTATTGAGTATGATGCCCCTTTTGGCATGTACCTCGCAAAGCACATGCAGCAGCCGGAGAGTCCACAGAGGTTCTTCACCAGGAGAATCCAGGCCCTCAAACATCTACCCTACACAGATAGGCTAAAGGCCCTGTCCCTCTACTCAGGCTCCTACAGACTCCTCAGAGGTGACCTCTGTCTGGCATAAAAAGCAATCTCAGACCCCACCTTGATGGGATTGCTGCATATCTGCAAGTCAAGATCCACTCGTGTAACCCACACATACAACCTCAACCTGATCTGTGACATCAGTAAGACTTGTTGGTGGGACACATTTGTGTCCCTCAGACTCATCCTTCTGTGGGATAGACTCCCACTCCACGTCAAGCAGAGTACCTCATTAACGCTTTTTAAGTGCAACCTGGATAACTGGATGGGGAACAGAAAATACACCACTGGGATTCTACCTGTGACCCTGCTAGACAGGGGCATTGGGAGCTGACTTGTTTGAACATGGGCTAAATTCTTGGCTGGCTTGTAAGGGCCTTAGGGCCAATAGCCTAGTACTTCCTGTGATCCTGTGACCCTGTGAAGGGTTGGAAAGTACAGGGTCTTTGGAACAAACAAGACTTGTTAAAACTTATAAATGTCATTGAAATTATGGCTCTAATAGTTGTTCTCAAATCTTTGAACCATCCTTGGACTCCAGACCCCATGCTAACAATCTCAGAAAATACCACATTGATGTGACACATAAACAATTGAAGGAGGGGAAGCCTACCCCCTGTGTTGACTAGCTACGGTAGCCTGGGATCTAGTGACTCCCTTCAGTCTGTTCCTTCAGGTTACCTACATTCTATCAGAGCAAAGCAATGTGGCAGACAAGCTGAGCAGAACCAGGGCAGACCCTTGTGAATGGATGTTGCACCCAGGGGTCTTCCAGGAATTGGTCTACATGTGGGGAATGTCTGAAGGAGATCTGTTTGTCTCCAGCCACAACAGATAGTTAAAGGAATTCTGTTCCAGGGTTCCAGGACACATTGCAATCGGGCCTGGAAAACAGATACATGTTCATTGCCATGGGTGGGGATGTTCCTGTATGCTTTTCCACCTTATCCTCTGATAATCAGGGTTGTTCTAAAGATTCAGAAGGACTCCTCAAGATAATTGTGATGACACCCTTTTGGCACAGGAACCGATGCTTCCCTATTCTTTTGTAAATGGCCAAAGGCAATTACCACAGACGTACTTGCACAGGACAGAGGTTGTTTGACAGACCCCAACTTCAACTTCTTCTGTTGACTGACTATTTGATAGAGCTTTAATTTCTTTGAGGCACCTTTTTTCTAAGGATGTGCAGAAGGTATTAAAGGAGGCAAAGAAACCTAGTACTAGAAAGTCATTTATGGTAACTGGAAGAAATTTTCTAGATGGTACCAAACCAAGAAATAGAACCCTTTTAAAACTGAGACTCCTGTGATTCTTCAGTGTTGTGTGAGGTATTATCATCTGGATATTTCTTACTCTTCTATTGAGATTCTTTCAGCTATATCTGCTTGTTTAGCCCTTAGATTCACCTACTCTTTCTAATCTACCTTAAGTAAACTGGCTTTTGAAAGGGGTATTTGTTTATCTGTACACACTCTTCCTTGGCGTCTTTAATTTTACACTGAAAAAAATACAGTTCCCTCATTTTGAACCTGCTGATATATCTGATTTGAAGTTATTATCTTGGCAAGCAGTGTTATTCAATGCTCTGACGTCTGCAAGATTATTTAAGTTACATGGTCTAATGGTGAATAATCCCTCTCCAATGTTTCACAAAGTTACTTTAAGAACAAATTCTACCTTTATGCCTGAGGTTGTTTCAGGGTTTATATTGAGCCAGGACAGTCATCACCCTGTATTATTTACAGAACATAAAAATATGGAAGAAATAATTCTGCATGCTCTAGATGTCCAAAGGTGACATTTTCAAAACAGAAACCTTCATAATTTCTGACCAGCTGTTTATTTTCTATAAAGGTAATGAAAAAGGGAAAAGCAGTGTCAAAACAGACAGTTTCTTGATGGTTGTCCCAGAATATTGTCCTTTGCTGTTTTCATCATAATAAGACACTTCCATGCAAAGTCAACACCCAGTCTACCAGGACTTTGGCTACTTCTGTGACTTTTTGGAAATTCAACTCTAGAAATATAATAGATGAAGCATCTTGGTCATCTGTCCATACCTTTACCAAGCATTACAAACTCTCTCTGAATATTGTCACAGACAGGTACAGGCCTTGCACTGAGCAGCATTCTACCTTCACCAAAGATGATGCCACAGTATGAACAGAAATTGATTGATTTAATAACTGCCTTAGTTTCTGAGGTTACATCAGGGGAATAAAGTTTCTATCAACATGGGAGGACATTGGTTAGCAGATCACATTGCCTTGCCAAAGATGGTCTGCACCTGCGCACCCTGGAATTCCAGATATTGACTACAACTTTATCCACCCCTTAGAGCCTTTTTTAGGCAATGTTAAAATAACAAAACTACCAACTCAGCAAAAAAAAAAAAACACACAAAGCAACCTTAAGGTGTTACTACTCAATGCTCAGAGCCTAAACAACAAACTCCACCCCCTGCAAGTTTTTCTTACTCTGGCAAATGTACACATCTATGCTGTCATCAAGACTTGATTTAAAGTCACAGAAAATACTTTGGCAGTGGAAGGCTGCAGTGCTTTCCATACATTTAGACCAACAGCAGCACATACAGGGACTAAAGGTGGAGGTGTCTCACTCTACATTAGCAACTAATACAGCTCCAGGTTGGCTAAACAGGATGATGCCCTGGAGTTCATCCATGTCCAAGTCTCCATAGGCAGTGCCCCTTACCATGTCCTAGTCAACTACAGGTCACTCTCTATAATCCACAAAACTCAGAACTCTTACCTAGAACTACTAGAGTTGCTCACAATCCAACTGCCCCTCTATAAACTGGGAAACATACACTACCTCTAACTCACAGGGACAATGCTTCTGGGCTTCATCAACAAGAATACCCTGGACCAGATAGTGTGCACTCCAAGCATACTGGACCTTGTACTCACCAATATGGGAAAGCATTGTACTCCCCTGCCACCCACCCCCCATTGGTGAGGTTGGACCACAAAGCCATCTCCCTCAAAATAAACATTAGCCTGGAAAACCCAACTAAATCCATAATAGGAACTATTTTAAAGCAAACTACATCCTATGAAGTGACTCTTTGTCAAAATTCATGGCTCCCCTAAACTCCAAGAACACAATTATAGGTTCATAGGTTCATACTAGGCTATCTGCCCAAGGGCATTTATAAGCCTAGCCCATAGTTATGTGGCTTTCGCCACCCCTTTAGTTTGAATAAAAACTATGCCTATCATTTTTCTGTGCCTCTGTCAAGCAGTGACACTGAAGTAATCCCTGGGGTATATCTGCGATCTCCCATCCATTGGTCAAGATTCCTCTTGAACAAGGCCAGCGAGGTGCTCTGCCTCACATGTACCGGATTTTGTTCCACAGCATAGGGAGTCTCTGGGTGATGAATCTGTCCCTCCAGCACGTTCTATTTATAACCGTGTCAAGGTTTAAGTCTCCGCCCTTGTGGTTCTGAGGGATCTAGATTTTTGAGGTGAAGCATATTCATCAAATCTGGGTTTGACATGGCCTTATATGTCAGGCACAGGTCACCTCTGAGCAAGCGGTATGAGACTGAATAGAGCTGGAGTTCTTTCAGTCGGGCAGCATAAGACATATTTTTGAGACCCTTTATCCTTTTGGTGAGGAACTTTTGGGGCCTTTCAAGCTGCAGCAGGTGTCTGGTCAGATACATTCCAGACGGGGCATTGTACTCAATCATAGGTCTAATGAGTGATGAGTACAGGGGACGATGACCTCCCTTGATCTAGATGTGAATCCCTTCATGATCAGGTGGGCGATATAGAAGGTTTTCCTAACTACTTTAGCAACATGAGTGTCGAGCGGCTACTGTCAACTTGGGTCCCCAGATCCTGATGACTTTTTCTGTGCTCAGTGGATTGCCACCTATATGGTAGCTAGGGGTAACCTTGTTTTTCCCAAAGGGTATGACTATGCATTTTTGGCGTTTAACTTCAGGCCATGGCTCTGGCACCAGTTATCCGTTTCTGTGAGGCCCTTCTGGAGGATATCTGTGTCAGATGTGTTTCGACTATGGCAGTTTGCAGTCATCTGCAAACTTTGTCAGCCACCCTCCTGTGTTTGCTTGTACTTCAGAAAAGTAGATGCCGAACAAGAGTGGACCCAGGACTGAGCCCTGTGGGACACCACTTGTGACAGGCTTTGAGTCTGACATGGCTCCAGCAACTCTGACCCTGTGGGTTCTGTCACTTAGCCAGTTTGCAACCCATCTTGTGATGTATGGGTTTACATTCAAGCTGATGAGTTTTTCAATGATACCTGAGTGGGTATTGTGTCGAAGGCCTTTGCCAGGTCGAGGTAGGCTGTATGGACTGCCTTTCCCTCATCAATGGCCTTGGTGACTGTCTCGAAAAAGTCAACCAAGTTTAGGAGGCAGGATCTGCCTTTGACAAAGCCAAACTGGGTTGGATCCAAATTCTGCAAGTTCCCTATGTCTTTATTTATGAGTTCCATTATGATCCTCTCCATGGCTTTGCAGATAAGGCTTGTCAAGCTAATGGGGTGGTAATTTCCAGGGTCTGTGGAGGCACCGCCCTTATGAAGTGGGACCACAGTCGCGTGGCGCCACTCCTTGGGTACATATCCTGAGGTGAGGCTAAGATTAAACAGCTGTCCTAACTGTGGGTTTAATTCCTCGTTGAGTTCATGAAGCACACAGGGGACACCATCCGGTCCCATGGATGCTGTGTTTTGCCTTAGTGAGGCAGTTCTCACCTGGGCGTTGGAGATGTTTGGGGGCTACAATCCTCTGGAATAGATATCTCTCCTTTTGGGGGGAGGGTTTGCACTGAACCTGTCAGCCAGTATGTTATCAATGTGTGTAGGTTCAGTAATTTTCACATCATTTTGAACTAATTCTGAGCATATCTGGGAGTTTCCTCCTAGGTTTCTAACATAGCTAAAGAAGGCCTTATGATTGTCTTTAGAGTCCTTGGATGTTTCTCTCAAAATTTGCCTTGGATGATTTTATGAGAGCTCTTAGTTTTTACTTATAATGATCAAAGGTGTCTTACCTTTCAAGGATTTTGCTCTATCTTGTAGTAGCTTCCTCCTTTTGTTGTAGAGCTTGTTTATGGCTGGGGTCCACCAGACTGGATGCTTGCCTTTGGTACAGAGAGTCTTAGTTTTGTTTGGGATTGCCTGATCCATGCAGTCCTGTAGGTGCTGGTAGAAGGCATTTGTAAGTGATTCAGCGGTTTGAGTAATGTTTACCACTGGCATAGGGGCCTTAAAGGAGACCACACTAGTTTTTAGAAGTGTGAAATCAGCTTTTGAGAAGTTTTTCACTGTGGTCTTTTTTGTTTCAGGTGGGGACGGGATGAGGACCTCCAGCGAGATTAGTTTATGATCTGATCTCACCAGTGAGGGTTATACTTCCAGTGTTGAACATTTTGATCCCATGTTCGTGATGATGAGATCAAGTATGTTTTCTCCTCTTGTGGGGATGGTGACTAGTTGTTCCATGGCATTTGAGTTTATGAACTCCAGGAATCTTTGGGTTAGAGTGTTCGGGCTTGAGTAGTGTTCCCAGTCTATATTAGGGTAGTTGAAGTCACCTAGTATGATGGTGTTTGGAGATACATTTATCCCCTCCAATGTTTTCAGGAAGGCCATGTGAGGTTCCTGAGTTTGAGAGGGTGGCCTGTAACATGCTACAAATTGCAGAGCAGTCTTGCCTATGGTTAATTGCACCTGGATGGTCTCCGATGCATCGTGCGTTGCCACCAACCTTGAGGTGTGGTGTCCTTTATGAATATGGACACCCCCCCTCCTTTCTTGGTGTTTTCCGGATTTTGGGGCGGACGCATGATATGAGGTGAAACCTGTTAGTGCTGGGGTGCTCTCAGGAGCCTTGAACCAGGTTTCTGTCACAGCACAGACATCGATGTTCTCCATATTGAGAAGGGCCTCAGTCGTGCATCTTGAGATTGAGACTTCTGGCATTGAGCAGCATTACCCTTAGTTTTTTCTTTTTGGTGTTCTAGGGTGGTAGGTTTAGAATTTGAGCCTTGCCTAAAAAGGCACTATGGGGTGGCAAGAGCCTTTGCCAATATCCGAGCCCAGGGTGACAGGTGCAAGCCATTCCTTAAGCAGCGTGGCTTGTCCAGCATGTCATCCCAGGCAGACAGACATTGGATCCCCTTTGAATGACACCAGAATTTAAGCCAATTATTAAAGCTGATCATCTTATCACTGTATTGTGGCATCATTCTAGGTGAAGGTAGGATACTGCTCAAGGTCAGGGTCATACCTGCCTGGGCTACATAATCAGAGAGCTCCTCGATGTCCCTTTCATGTAGTCCAAGGAGGTGCGTCTCAGGTCGTTGACACCAGCGTGGACAATGACTGAGTCGTGTACCTGCTGTTGAGAGACCTGAGTGCTTGTGTTATGTGGCGGATTCTAGCCCGAAGGCAGCTTACTGTGACCTTCTCCTTACTCAGTCTGGTGAGCGGGACGTCAGTGTGTCTGACTATGGAATCACCAATGACAAGTGTGTCTGGCATTTTGTTTGGCCTTAAGGGCTGTGACTGTTTGACACTCTGACTGTGTGGTCTATGTGTTGCATGTGTTGGGTCGTGAGGTGGTAGTTGTTTGGGTGTCTGCTTTGGTGGCCTCTGCTGTTTTGGTAAATTTTGATCAGAGCCTCGAGTATGTCTTTGTGTGAGTATGTGTATGATTTGAAGTTGTGATGGTACCATGTGTGACTGGGTATGTATTGTGTGTGGTTACCTTCTCCTCCTGTCTGGTCTTGCCAGTCCTATGTTGAGAGAGCTCAGCCTCCAGTTTGGCCGTATAGTTGCATCTCTCACATGTATTTGTGTTTTGTGGGAGAAGGAGAGGATTGTCTGTGTACATGAGGCAATTGTAACATTGCCTCAATATTCCCAGGTTCACCAGTTGAGCTGGAGAGGACACTAGCAACTGATCCCTCGACATACTAGAAGTAGTAGATAAAGAGACTTTCAAAAGACTCCAAATTACCTATGCAAAATTGTTACTGTACAAATATATAAATGACTGCACTGAGGTTGCCATACATACCAGAAGTAAACCCATATCTAACACTAAAAATAAACCCCAGTGGTGGAATCCTTAACTTCACAAGATATATAACAAAAAAAAAAGTTATGGCCAAAATCAGAAAGAGCAGCTCTCACAGAGACAAGAACTCTTTGATTCAACTAAACAAGAAACTAAGAAGTTTGATAAAGTACAAGATTGCCAATTATGAGGTCAGGCTAGCCTCCCAGACTAAGGATAGTCACATGTTTTTCTTTAGGTATGTCAGGAACCTTAAAGGTAACACTCAGCAGTGCGCAGAACTGGTGGTAAATAACACAACCTTCACTGACCAGGGTGACTTTTCAAATCAACTGACTGATAAATTTAGCTCTAACTCTAGCTCTTCAACCCTCATTCCTCACCCTCACAACTCCCTGTGAAATATCTTCTAGCATATTCCTTCAACTATCAACAAGGAGAAGGCCCTAGTGGTGCTTGCTAAGGCCAAAAGCACTACTTTAGTGGACCCTGACAATACTGCCAATTGCCTCCTAAATAGCCTGTAAAATGACTAGCAGGACCATTTGTGGCACTCTTCAACTACAACCTCAAAGCAGGTTACATGCCAGGTGAAGGGAAGGCTTCATAAGGGTGGACCAGCAACCAACCCCTGAAAAATAAAGACCCATCAATTTAGCAAGTCTGATATGCAAAGCCATGGAATGAGACATCATGTAAATAATCATCAAGGACACTGGCAACCTACAGACACAGGATGCATCCCAGTTGGACTTCGTTAAGGGAAGATCTTGCCTAACCAACCTGGTAGACTTCTCGAGGGTTACCAAATCTATGGATGAGGGGAAAAGGGTGTATACCACCTACCCTGGCCTAGCCATGGCATTTGATACAATACCCCTACACATCTATTGTTGATAGACTCTCAGAACTAGGCATAAATCTCTACATAACTTGCTGGATTGCTGGCTGGCTCTCAGATAGTAGCCTACAAGTCAGGATAATTGAGACCACCTCCACCAAGAGACCGGTCACCAGTGGAGTACACCAGGGCTCCATTTGGCATCTGCTTCTTAGAAGTAAAGGCTAATGTAAAAGGCCTCTGGCTCACCAAGTTTGCAGACAACTGTAAATTGGGAGCTATCATAGATTCCACTTGTGACAGCGACATCCTACAAGAGGGTGTAACACAAACAAATGTCTGATGCCAAAGCAATGGATTAAAACTCAATATGAAGAAATGCATTATGATGCCCTTTAGGAAATCATCCACCTAAACTAATTACTACATTAATAAAACACCCCTAAGAGTAGACCCTATAGTTAGGGATCAGAAACGTGTAGAAAGTAATCTGACCATCGACCAACATGCAGCCAAGATAGCAAGAAAATCATTCTATGTCACCCAACTCATAAGCAAGGGTATGACATCCTGGTCCACGGAAGTCACAGTAGCACTCTACTCAGCCCTTATCAGACCTATCATTTTATTTATTTATTTATTTATTTTATTTATTTATATTTGTTGACTGGGAGTGTCCGACTGGACGTAGGTCCATTTTCAGTGGAGGCCCAGGGAGAAAAGCTCCACAGTTAAAATAAACAGACAGTAGTTACATTGGATTACATAGCGATTAACAATTTACATAGCAATTACTTACAACATATATACAGATGAAGAACATAGTACATCAGTAGACAACTAGAACCTTTATCTGTGAAGTACATAACAGACATTAACAAATGTTACAAGAAGAAGTTCCTGCTGTATAATAAGTATTGGCTTATGAGCATCTGAGCTTGTTATAATCAAGGTAGTTAGTGGGGTGGAAAGAAAGGTAGTGGTTGGATGGGGTGGGTGATATTAGAGTGGGAGTTGCAAGGGCATAGCCAGCATGTTTTTAGGTGCGCTTTTAGTAAAGTTTTGAAGTGGGTGCATGATGGTACGGAGGTAATTGTGGGTGGGAGGGAGTTCCATAATTTGGCTATGGTGCAAGAGAATAGTGCTTCACCAGCAGAGTTATTGGCTTTAGTGATCTGCAAGTGATTTTTGTTGCTAGATCTTAGTGGTCTGGTGGTGCGATAGGGTTGGAGTAGATTCTGGAGGGATGGGACATTTAGTGGATGGTTTGCACAATGCCCCCTTTGGCATTTACCTAAGCAGGCACTCGCAGCAATTGAATCACCCTCAAAGCTTCCTCACTAGGAGAATCTGCAGTATGAATATCTTGTTCTACACAGATCGCCTTAAGGCCCCATCTCTGTACTCACTCTCACAAAGGGTACTGACAGAAGATCTTTGCCTAGCAAATAAGGCATCCACAGATCCAGCTCTGATGGATCTCTTGCATGTCCATAAAACAAACAGTACCAGAAACACTAGATCCAAGGACCTGAATTTTCCTGTGACATAAAAATAACATGCTTGAGAGATAGATATGTCTCAAAGGATCCCCCTGCTATGGAATAAGGCGCCCATTTTTGTGAAGCAGAGTTCATTCCTGACCCTATTCAAAAGAAACCTTGATCATTGAATGGAAAATTGTAGATTCATTCCTTGTCTGCCCCCATTTATTTATTTATTCATTGACATTTGGTAACCAGGAAAGTCCAACTGGATCAGAAACCCATTTTCAGCGGAGGCCCAGGGAGAAAAGCTTCAACAGTGATTAAATATTTTTGACAATATCGGTAAACATATAACATCAAATTCTAAATAGCATTGGATAAATGCATGAGGTACAATAAACAGTAGAGGAAGTGCATATTAATTAACATTTTGGATAGAAAAAAATTAACATCACATAAAATACATTTCTACATACTTACAAATAAATAGGTTAGCTTTATAGGCATTGGAAAAACAAACATTTGATGGTTGTAGAGAGGAAGGGTTAATCTTTAAGCAAATTGATGCAAGTGAAAGAAGTAAAAGGGTAGAAGTAAAGTGAGGTTTTAAATGTAACAATATATTGTTAGGGAGACTGTGTAATGTGTTATATTAAAAAGTTAAGATTTAGTGGGAAGGGAAATGTAGAGAGAGAGGGAAAGATATGAGGGGTGAAAGGAGAAAAATTAAAGTTAGTAGGAGGATCAGGAGGGTCGAGAGAAAGATGAGAGGAGAGAGACAAAGAAAAATAGGAAGGTGGGGGTTAGATGTTGGTTGTAGGGCACAGGCAGAGCCATGAGTTGAATAGGTAGTTTTTTTTTTGTTTTTTTTTTTTGTGTAAGCTTAAACTTTTTGGTATTATCTATACTGGTAATATTGTTTGGTAAATTGTTTGATAGTTTAGCTATGGCATGGGAGTAGAAACACTGGCCAGCTCTTTTGTTGGGTTTGTCTCTGATGGACAGAGGCTGGTAAGTTAATCTCCAACTAACATACATCCTCACATAACCCTTAGCTATCTCTTTACTAATATACCTCACCGGTTCCCCTTCACAAAGTCAAACGGCCACAATCTCGAAAGTCATATGGCCGAGACCATATGCTCAAAATTGTGGAAGCTCAACTCTGTGAATGGGGAACGGCATACAGTGCAGAATGGGAGATTTCCCTTTCTGCGCTGTAGTGCGATCTCGGAGTTGGAATAAATAAGTAGTGGGGGGTGTGGGGGGTGCAGGGGGGCTTGCCCTCCTGCAGAAATACTTTGTTGTGTTACGTTTCTCTTTTTTCAGCTCCTGTGAATGGGCTTGTGAATGGGAACCACCTCACCATATAGGCATCCAAGGAACTCGGGGACAAAACTAGGTTAGGTTGCAAAGCTAGGCTTTATGAACCTATGAACCTAGTTTTCATTCTCCTGGCTCAGAGAAGACTTTGCTAAGACTATTCACCAGAGGCTCTTGGGCAGCTGCATCTCCTATGACATAGAAGGCTGGGCATCGATCACCTGTCTATAAGACTGAACACATGGAAACTGCTTCCAGTTTCAGGGTCTTTTAGGTTGCGATCTTCTTAAGAAACCTTTGTGGACATGTATAATGTACATATTTTATTAAAATGCAACTCTCTTTTAATATCAGTTGAAAATAAATTTTAATTTGAGAAAGGTCACTTGCAGATGAAGAAATGTAACATTAATTGCTTTACATGTCACAGTTTTTTTTTTTCCACTGTAGTACGCTGCATATAGTGATTTAAAGCTCAGCCATTGAAAAAGCACATACATTTTGTATTCAAATAGGAAGGGAAGTGATGAAGTGAATCAATCACTTGTAGGAGCTGGCGCTAACTGATGATGCAGTGTGTGAGACACCTTCCACTCTGAGAAACAAATTAAAGAGATGGTAAAAGTGTGTACAGAAATGTTTAATATAAAATGTATTTTCTTTTCCAGATCTCATTTTGTGAAAATGAACTACTGTAATAACATTAGAAACTTAATCTTATTGGACACAAATGTTAAACAGAGGTACACCTTGAGTAGCTTTCAAAATATGACAAAAGATCACATTTCTCAGGAAATCTGAAATTAAAAGACTAAATATTTATCATTGGAAGTCAGGCACAAAAATCGTCAAAGCCTTCTCTGTAAGTTGTTTACTTATAGAAAGAAAAAGGTTCCATACTCACCTCACATTTTACAAGCCTTGGTTTCTACAGACAACATATTGCCATCATAATCACATATATCTCAAATGGATGTTCTACATGAGTAACTGGTCAGCCTTGAGCTCCCATTTCACATTTAATGGTTACCAGTCTCTCAGTGTATTTTCTGTTAGCACAGTTTACTGTGAGATAACAGTATTATGGCTGATGTTTCCACCCTTGCAGAAAATATATTATTCCCCACAGTTAAGGTTCATAAGTTTAGTATATTTGAGTAGGTACAATGTGACAGGCAAACTCCCCTATATGGAGATGAAGAGGTTATGGAAATGGGTTTCTCTCCTGCAAGAAAAAAGGTTATTAGTTTTATTTTCAAGTATAGGTTCACTGATGGTAGTTTTGCTCTGTTTGGATCAGTGAGTCTGCTTTGAGTTGTTCAGAAGTTATTATCTCATAACGAATTCATCTCAAGTATCAGTCTAGCTGAGTGATTACACTTGAAAGGCATTACCAATATAGCCATAACAGACCGACAGGCCCAAGTTCAAGCAACCTTTGACAGTCAGACTCTGTATGAACCACACACAGTCTCAGTCAGATTAACATCTGTCTGTCTATCTATCCGTCCTCTATCCACCTCACTATTTTGTAAAGCACTTGTCATGGTGAACACTGCTGATAAGGGCAGGCCAGGATACTTCTATCCTTGGCGATATTCTTAGAAAATCCTGTGAGATAGCCAGGAATTCACGGAAAACATGAGAGCTACAGTCTGTCCATTCTGGCCTTGATTTTTCCCAAGCCTCATCATGGATGCCCATGCTCAAGACAACTGCTAGTGAAGATTGCCTGGGGGGGGGGGGCATCGTCAACTAGCTACCAAAACATCTTCAAAAGACTCTTCCAAGAACCAGTGGCCTTACTACATATTCTTCAAAAATTCCTGAAAAAGAAACATAATTCCTGCTTCTTGTATGTACATCCATTGCTATCAGCTCAGTCAATAGCCAAAGTTTGTTAGTGTAAGAGAGGATGGAAATACTGACTTGCCAGGACAATGAAAGCTTTCTCCTATTCTTCAACTCTTGCTTCACTCCTATTAGCTGGTAAATAGGATACACTAACGATGCTTGCTGAAATTTTCTATTCACGGTATAGTTCATTTTCTAAGCTCTTCTAATCTCACTTATGAAAAAGGCTCCATAATATGTAAACTCCTCCACTTGGAATAAGGCATGGCTGATGTTCTTCGTGTTTCACTGTTGCAGTCATTACATTTGGGTTATCTGCATGCAGTAGCCCTCAGTCAGCCTGATTAACAAAGTCTTGGGTCCTACGTCGGTTGCTGTCTCTTGTTTCATGATGTCAGGTCATCAGGGGTATAAAACATGCAGATGACGTCATTACATCAGTCTTTCTTGCCATGCGGTGCCCAAAGCAGAAGTAGTTCACAAGTGCCGGTCGGCAGACTCCTGAAATTTTCGTTTTCGAGTTTCAGAACCAAAGTCTTCAACTAAAAAGTAAGTACCCCATTTGGGAAACTTTTTCTTGCTCTAAACCAATGTCAGTAAAAGTACATAATTGCATTTCTTGTGGAAAGCAAATACCTCATAAAGATTTTCATTTGTACTGTATTCTTTGCCTAGGCCCTGACCACGACATACCTCGCTGTCGGTTTTGTGCCTTATTTAAACCACAAACTATCCATCGTCGGTATATTTGCGCTTCTAAATTTTTTGGTGCTCGATTCAATTATCCTGATATGTCTTTGGTAAGCCATCCGACTACCGACATTCTGAAAAAATGCAACGATAAAGACAGAGACAGGCCGCCCAGTTCACCGGTACTCAATGAGGCACTTTTGCAGCCCCTGATACCCGATACTTCAGATTTGCAGGCCTCTACTGAGACCCATTCGGAGTCCAGTTTGCCGCGAGATGCTTCAACTGTGGAACCTGTGGATGTCTCTACCTTGGATGGGTCCGGAGCCACTGTGTAGGCACCGGCTTCTGAGGGTGTATTCAGGCCTACAGACTTGCATATTAAACTGGCACCATCTTCTTCTTCAAGGCCTAAAACTCAAACTATGCCTAGAAAACTGACGCCCAGACTGCATGGTCAGGCTTCTATGCCTAAAGAACAAATGATAAGAATGACTGAAGACCTTATTACTTTAATCAGGGGAAGCCAACCTTCCCCCTCTAAGAGACCTAGGACTCAGTTTGCTTATGATACTTCTGACCAGGATTCTGAAATTTCTGTTTTTTCTGATGACCAGGATTTACCCTTATCTACCTATGAGGATTCTGATGCTGAGGACTCTATTCCTTCTGCTCCCCCCCCCCAGAGGATTTCTCTTTTGGTGAAACCTTGCATACTCTCAGGGAGCTTTTTCGCTGGGAAAGTCAGGATTTCTCTGATTCTAAAAAGAGGCTTAGGGATTATCACCCTCAAAGCTTCCTCACTAGGAGAATCTGCAGTATGAATATCTTGTTCTACACAGATCGCCTTAAGGCCCCATCTCTGTACTCACTCTCACAAAGGGTACTGACAGACGATCCTTGCCTAGCAAATAAGGCATCCACAGACCCAGCTCTGATGGATTTTTTGCACGTCCATAAAACAAACAGTACCAGAAACACTAGATCCAAGGACCTGAATTTTGCCTGTGACATAAAAATAACATGCTTGAGAGACAGATATGTCTCAAAGGATCCCCCTGCTATGGAATAAGGTGCCCATCTTTGTGAAGCAGAGTTCATTCCTGACCCTATTCAAAAGAAACCTTGATCATTGAATGGAAAATTGCAGATTCATTCCTGGTCTACCCCCATTTATTTATTTATTCATTGACATTTGGTAACCAGGAAAGTCCAACTGGATCAGAAACCCATTTTCAGCGGAGGCCCAGGGAGAAAAGCTCCAACAGCGATTAAATATTTTTGACAATATCAGTGAACATATAACATCAAACACATAAAATACATTTCTACATACTTACAAATAAATAGGTTAGCTTTATAGGCATTGGAAAAACAAACAAACATTTGATGGTTGTAGAGAGGAAGGGTTAATCTTTAAGCAAATTGATGCAAGTGAAAGGAGTAAAAGGGTAGCAGTAAAGCGAGGTTTTAAATGTAAAGATACGTTGTTAGGGAGATTGTGTAATGTGTTATATTAAGAAGTTAAGAATTAGTGGAAAGGGAAATGTAGAGAGAGAGGGAAAGATATGAGGGGTGAAAGGAGAAAAATTAAAGTTAGTAGGAGGATTAGGAGGGTCGAGAGAAAGATGAGAGGAGAGAGACAAAGAAAAATAGGAAGGTGGGGGTTAGATGTTGGTTGTAGAGCATAGGCAGAGTCATGAGTTGAATAGGTAGTTTTTTTTTTTTTTTTTTTTTTGTGTAAGCTTAAACTTTTTGGTATTATCTATACTGGTAATATTGTTTGGTAAATTGTTTGATAGTTTAGCTATGGCATGGGAGTAGAAACACTGGCCAGCTCTTTTGTTGGGTTTGTGTCTCTGATGGACAGAGGCTGATAGTAAGTAAGTTAATCTCCAACTAACATACATCCTCACATAACCCTTAGCTATTTATTTACTAATATACCTCACCGGTTCCCCTTCACAAAGTCAAACGGCCACAATCTCGAAAGTCATATGGCCGAGACCATATGCTCAAAATTGTGGAAACTCGACTCTGTGAATGGGGAACGGCATACAGTGCAGAATGGGAGATTTCCCTTTCTGCGCTGTAGTGCGATCTCGGAGTTGGAATAAATAAGTAGTGGGGGGTGTGGGGGGTGCAGGGGGGATTGCCCTCCTGCAGAAATACTTTGTTGTGTTATGTTTCTCTTTTTTCAGCTTCCTTTCACGAAGTTGAGCTTCATAAACTTGAGCATATGGCTTCGATCATATGTATTTCGAGTTTCTGAACGTTCGACTTTGTGAAGGGGAACCACCTCACTATATAGGCATCCAAGGAACTTGGGGACAAAACTAGGTTAGGTTGCAAAGCTAGGCTTTATGAACCTATGAACCTAGTTTTCTTTCTCCTGGCTCAGAGAAGACTTTGCTAAGACTATTCACCAGAGGCTCTTGGGCAACTGGATCTCCTATGACATAGAAGGCTGGGCATCGATCAACTGTCTATAAGACTGAACACATGGAAACTGCTTCCAGTTTCAGGGTCTTTTAGGTTGCGATCTTCTTAGGAAACCTTTGTGGACATGTATAATGTACATATTTTATTAAAATGCAACTCTCTTTTAATATCAGTTGAAAATAAATTTTAATTTGAAAAAGGTCACTTGCAGATGAAGAAACGTAACATTAATTGCTTTACATGTCACAGTTTTTTTTTCCACTGTAGTACGCTGCATATAGTGATTTAAAGCTCAGCCATTGAAAAAGCACATAACATTTTGTATTCAAATAGGAAGGGAAGTGATGAAGTGAATCTATCACTTGTAGGAGCTGGCGCTAACTGATGATGCAGTGTGTGAGACACCTTCCACTCTGAGAAACAAATTAAAGAGATGGTAAAAGTGTGCACAGAAATGTTTAAAATAAAATTTATTTTCTTTTCCAGATCTCATTTTGTGAAAATGAACTACTGTAATAACATTAGAAACTTAATCTTATTGGACACAAATGTTGAACAGTTTTCCTTCACTTTACATGCGGAAGAGGTACACCTTGAATAGCTTTCAAAATATGACAAAAGATCACATTTCTCAGGAAATCTGAAATTAAAAGACTAAATATTTATCATTGGAAGTCAGGCACAAAAATCGTCAAAGCCTTCTCTGTAAGTTGTTTACTTATAGAAAGAAAAAGGTTCCATACTCACCTTACATTTTACAAGCCTTGGTTTCTACAGACAACATATTGCCATCATAATCACATATATCTCAAATGGATGTTCTACATGAGTAACTGGTCAGCCTTGAGCTCCCATTTCACATTTAATGGTTACCAGTCTCTCAGTGTATTTTCTGTTAGCACAGTTTACTGTGAGATAACAGTATTATGGCTGATGTTTCCACCCTTGCAGAAAATATATTATTCCCCACAGTTAAGGTTCATAAGTTTAGTATATATGAGTAGGTACAATGTGACAGGCAAACTCCCCTATATGGAGATGAAGAGGTTATGGAAATGGGTTTCTCTCCTGCAAGAAAAAAGGTTATTAGTTTTATTTTCAAGTATAGGTTCACTGATGGTAGTTTTGTTCTGTTTGGATCAGTGAGTCTGCTTTGAGTTGTTCAGAAGTTATTATGTCATAACGAATTCATCTCAAGTATCACTCTATGAGTGATTACACTTGAAAGGCGTTACCAATATAGCCATAACAGACTGACAGGCCCACGTTCAAGCAACCTTTGACAGTCAGACTCTGTATGAACCACACACAGTCTCAGTCAGATTAACATCTGTCTGTCCATCCATCCATCCTCTATCCACCTCACCATTTTATAATGCACTTGTCATGGTGAACGCTGCTGAGAAGGGCAGGCCAGGATACTTCTATCCTTGGCGATAGTTCTTAGAAAATCTTGTGAGATAGGCAGGAATTCACAAAAAACATGAGAGCTACAGTCTGTCCATTCTGCCTTGATTTTTCCCAAGCCTCATCTTGGATGCCCATGCTCAAGACAACTCCTAGTGAAGATTGCTTGCGGGGGCATCGTCACCTAGCTACCAAAACCTCTTCAAAAGACTCTTCCAAGAACCAGTGGCCTTACTACATATTCTTCAAAGATTCCTGAAAAAGAAACATAATTCCTACTTCTTGTATGTACATCCATTGCTATCAGCTCAATCAATAGCCAAAGTTTGTTAGTATAATAGAGGATGGAAATACTGACTTACCAGCACAATGAAAGCTTTCTCCTATTCTTCATTTCTTGCTTCACTCCTATTAACTGGTAAATAGGATACACTAACGATGCTTGCTGAAATTTTCTATTCACGGTATAGTTAATTTTCTAAGCTCTTCTACTCTCACTTATGAAAAAGGCTCCATAATATGTAAACTCCTCCACTTGGAATAAGGCATGGCTGATGTCCTACGTCGGTTGCTGTCTCTTCTTTCATGATGTCCAATCGTCAGGGGTATAAAACATGCAGCTGACGTCATTACATCTGTCTTTCTTGCCATGAGGTGCCCAAAGCAGAAGCAGTTCGCAAGTGCCGGTTGGCAGACTCCTAAAATTTTTGTTTTCGAGTTTCAGAACCAAAGTCTTCAACTAAAAACTAAGTACCCCGTTTGAGAAACTTTTTCGTGCTCTAAACCAATGTCAGTAAAAGTAAATAATTGCATTTCTTGTGGAAAGCAAATACCTCATAAAGATTTTCATTCATACTGTATTCTTTGCCTAGACCCTGACCACGACATACCTCGCTGTCGGTTTTGTGCCTTATTTAAACCACAAACTATCCATCGTTGGTATATTTGCTCTTCTAAATTTTTTGGTGCTCGGTTCAATTATCCTGATATGTCTTTGGTAAGCCATCCGACTACCGACATTCTGAAAAAACGCAAAGCTAAAGACAGAGACAGGCCGCCCAGTTCGCCGGTACTCAGTGAGGCACTTTCGCAGCTCCTGATAACCGATACTTCAGATTTGCAGGCCTCTACTGAGACCCATTCGGATTCCAGTTTGCCGCGAGATGCTTCAACTGTGGAACCTGTGGATGTCTCTACCTTGCATGGGTCCGGAGCCACTGTGCAGGCATTGACTTCTGAGGGTGCATTCAGGCCTACTGACTTGAATATTAAACTGACGCCATCTTCTTCTTCAAGGCCTAAAACTCGAAATATGCCTAGAAAACTGACACCTAGACCACATGGTCAGGCTTCTATACCTAAAGAACAAATGATAAGAATGACTGAAGACCTTATTACTTTAATCAGGGGAAGCCAACCTTCCCCCTCTAAGAGACCTAGGACTCAGTTTGCTTATGATACTTCTGACCAGGATTCTGAAATTTCTGTTTCCTCTGATGACCAGGATTTACCCTTATCTACCTATGAGGATTCTGATGACTCTGTTCCTTCTGCCCCCCCCCCCCACCCCCCAGAGGATTTCTCTTTTGGTGAAACCTTGCATACTCTCAGGGAGCTTTTTCGCTGGGAAAGTCAGGATTTCTCTGATTCTAAAAAGAGGCTTAGGGATTTCTTACTCCTGCCCCAACACAGGCCTTTAGCTATACCTCCTGTACTGGACATTGTTGATGATGCCTTTTCGGAATCTAGCATGGCCCCTGAATCTTTACCTCCTGCTTCCAGAAAATCTGATAGATATTACAGGGTTCCTGACTCTCACAAGTTCCTTTTCAAAAATCCTACTGCGGATCCTGAAACCATTTCACAGGGACCCAAAGGCATTAAAGCTACTACTGCCAAAAATCCTACCCCCTCTGTTAGAGACTCCAGGGCGCTGGATAGATGGGGTAAGAAGGTATACACTTCTGCAACGTTGGTCATTAAGGCCTTGAATTGCCAGTTTCATATTTTAAACTATCAGCTGCATATTATTGGATTGCTTAAACAAAATATTATGTTGATTCCTGATTGTGCTAAAAATAAGGATTTACAGGATTTTATGCATTCTGCTGAACAAGTTGGTAAACATACATTGCAATGTGGTTTTGATTCACTAGAGGCATCGTGCAGGGCTACGGTAACTGGGTCTGTACTTAGAAGGCATGCTTGGCTTAAGGAGCAATCCTTGCCAGATCATGTTAAAGCAAAACTACTGGATGCTCCCTTAAATCAGGGCCACCTGTTTGGCAACAAGGCAGAAGAAGTTCTTAAAAAGATGGAGGAAAAAGCTAAATCTATGCAAACTGTTAAAGACTTTTTACAAGTACAACTTCCAAGATTTAGTAGGCATTGGCCTTCTAAGAATTGGTCCTTTCCTGTCTCTTCCAGACCTTCTCAGTCGAAACCCAGATCCAGCAGATCACCCAGGCTTCAGTCCCAGGGGACACACAGGACTAAGCAGTGGGGGGCCTCCACTTCCAAATTTGGGAATGATAAAACTCCCCCCTATGGTAAACTGTCTCAATGACTTCTTTTTAAAACTTCCAAGCACTTCTCAACTGACTGCCCCTTTGGGGGGAAAGACTACACTTCATGCAAAGAACTGGGGACTTATTACCCAGGACAAATGGGTTTTAAATATAGTGTCCCAAGGATACAGATTTCACTTCCACACATCACCAACTGCAAGTGGTTGGCCAGATCTACCTCCAAAGCAGTGGGCAGAAGCCCAAAAGCAAGTACTCTCTCTCTCAAGCATAGGGGCTATTCAATTGGTACCAGAAGAGAAAAAGGGACAAGGTTTCTACTCGAGATTTTTCCTGGTACCCAGAAAAGACAATTCATGGCATCCTATCCTGGGCCTGCCTACTCTAAGGGATCCCCTACAATTTACCAAAACGCCACAACGCCGAAACACAAATCACCGACACCAAAGGACCGACAACACAGATGACCGACAAGGTGAGAACCCGACGGACTCGGTAAGTGTGCGATAGAGTGAGGGATTTAGTGTTAGGGAGTGGACAGGTAAGTGTGCGATAGTGAGGGACTGTAGTTTTAGGGGCGGGTTAAGTGAGTTAGGGTTAGGGTGCGGGTAGGGTAAGTGTGCGATAGTGACGGAATATATGTTTAAGGGTGGGTTAAGTGAGTTAGGGTTAGGGTGCAGGTAGGGTGTGTGTGCGATAGTGACGGACTGTGGGTTTAGGGGTGGGTTAAGTGAGTTAGGGTTAGGGTGCGGGTAGGGTAAGTGTGCGATAGTGACGGAATATATGTTTAAGGGTGGGTTAAGTGAGTTAGGGTTAGGGTGCAGGTAGGGTGTGTGTGCAATAGTGACGGACTGTGGGTTTAGGGGTGGGTTAAGTGAGTTAGGGTTAGGGTGCGGGTAGGGTAAGTGTGCGGTTGTGTCGGACCTTAGGGTTAGGGTTTGAGTTAAGGTTAGTGCATGTATGGTTGTGTGTATTGTCGGTATTGTGTGTTGTCGGTCATTTGGTGTCGGTGATTTGTGTTTCGGCGTTGTGGCGTTTCGGTAAATTGTAGGGGATCCACTCTAAGCACCTTTTTGGGGATTCCAAAATTCAAGATGCTGACTCTTCACCAGTTGCTTCCTGTGCTAAGCAAAGATGCCTGGTTGGCAACACTAAATTTAAAGGAAGCATACCTGCACATCCCAATCAGGGAATCTTGCAGGAGATACCTATGCTTCAAAGCAGGCTGCATGCACTATCAGTTCTCTGCACTGCCCTTTAGCTTATCTACTGCACCCAGGGTATTCACAAAGTGCCTAGCTCCAGTCATTGCATTTTGCAGGCAAAGAAATATTCAAATATACAAATACCTGGATGATTGCCTAATTCAGGCAGAAAACCAGGACATACTTTTGAATCATCTGGCTTTTGTACAGAGGGTGCTAACCTGTCTGGGGTTCACCATAAACAAAAATAAATTACACCTGTTACCCTGTCAACAAATTATATTCCTGGGAGCAAGCTTGAATACAACTTCCCAGATGGCTTTCCTCACACCAGAGAAACAAATTCACTTGACAACCTACTTCAAACAAGTGGTCACAAAAACCCTGTTATCTGCAAGGCAAATATTACAGCCTTAGGGTTCATGGCCTCCTGCATTCTTCGAATTCCATATGCAAGACTGCATATGAGGAAACTGCAATGGTATCTAAAAAGCCTATGGTGTCAACATTCTCAGGATCTAGAAGCAATGATTCCTATCACTCTTTGTCTACGCCTAGAGTTCCTTTGGTGGGCAAAGGCCTGCCACCAAAACAAGGGACTACCATTCACACTACTCCCTGCCACCCAAACCCTAACAACAGATGCATCAGACTATGCATGGGGGGCGCACCTGGTAGGGAAGTGAATTCAGGGCAAATGGAACCCAATTCAAATGCACCTTCACATCAGTCATAAAGAAATGTTAGCTGTACAGAATGCTCTGACAGCCTTCAAGGACTACATTCTTCCAGGACAATTAATGGTAAAGATGGACAACACCACTGTTATGTGGCACATAAACAAGCAGGGGGGTACACATTCTTACCCCCTCTGCAGACTAGCCATGGCATTGTGGAACACAGCCTTGAGCTACCAAGTACATCTACAAGCTCAGTTCCTGCCAGGAAAACTAAATGCACTGGCAGATAGACAAGCAGAACCCTCATGGACCCACACACATGGAAACTGGAACCAAAGATTTTCAACATGTTGACAAGCAAATGGGGGAGCCCAGATATAGACCTGTTTGCCTCCCCCCAGAACTACCAATTGGAAAAATTTTGTGCAAGGTCTCCCCACAGACAAGCTTGAAAAGTGGATACTCTGTCCTTCAGCTAGAAAAACCTATCAGTTTATGCCTTTCCTCCTCTGCCTCTGCTCTCCAAAGTACTACTAAAGATCAAACAAGACAAACCAAGGATGATTTTGATTGCAGCAGCCTGGCCGCACCAACACTGGTACCCCCTCCTGCGTAGTGTGTCACTGTTGGCCCCATGGCATCTTCCTCAGACTCCTACACTTCTGTCTCAGCAGGAGACCCAGATTCTGCACCCTCAGCTTCAAACACTGACCCTAGCAGCCTGGCTAATTACCTAAGCACACATTTACCATCCCTCAGTAAACCAGTGATGGATGTCATTTTAGAGACAAGGAGGCCTAGTACTAGAAAATCTTATACTGAAAAATGGAAAAGATTCTGTGCCGGGAACCAGTCTCAAGGAATGAGCACAGCAGTGCCCAATTTACCTCAGATTTTACAATACTTAACTGAGATGCTTCACAAGGGCCTGTCTTTTTCCTCAATAAAAAATCACACCTCAGCCATTTCAGCTCATTATAACCCAGAACCTCCCCTCTTCTCTCTTCCACTGCTCAAGCAGTTCCTTAGAGGGGCCAAAAACTTACGACCACCCAGGAGAGCTCCAACTCCAACCTGGGACCTTAACTTTGTATTGACGAAACTTACCCTTCCTCCTTTTGAGACAGCTCCTACTGCAGACTTAAAATGCCTTTCCTGGAAAACAGCTTCCCTTTTAGCCATCACTTCAGCAAGAAGGGTATCTGAATTACAGGCCCTTATGGCAGTGGAGCCTTTCATCATCTTTCATGCTGACTGGGTGTCCCTCAGGACCAATCCCTCTTTCATGCCAAAGGTGGTATCCAGTGTAGCCTTTAATCAGTCCATTCATTTGCCTACCTTCTTTCCTAATCCACAGAACAAAGGGGAACGGATACTGCACTCATTAGATGTGCACAGACAACATAGATTCTGCTTGGACAGGTCTAAACCTCAAAGGAAATCTGAACAACTGCCGGTGGCATTTGCTGCAGGGACAGAGGGGAAGGCTATTTCAAAGTGAACCATCTCCAAATAGATAGGTCATTGATTCATTTCTGCTATAAGCACCATGGAAAACATATCCCACAGGGGATCAGATCCCACTCAACCAGGGCTGCATCTACCTTTACATACTTTCTCAGAGGTGTACCTACCAGGGACATCCTAGAGGCTGCTACCTGAAGTTCTGTACATACTTTCATCAAGCATTATCATTTGTCAGTTTTCTCTAAATCCAGAGCTGGCTTTGCCACTGCAGTTTTGCAGGGCCTTATAGATGGTCCTAATGCTATTTAAATTACTCCTCCCATCCTTAACTTTGGGAATCTACCCAAATGTAATGACCTAAACAGTGAAACACGAAGAACATAGTACAATTGTGTACACTTACCATAAATGTAGGTTTTCAAGTGTATTCTCTGTTGCAGTCCTGGTTACCCTCCCTCCAGCCCCCTGACTTCGTTTGGCTATACCTCTTCTCTACTTTTCAATGCTTAAAAGCTTTTGGTGTATTTGCTTTTTTGTTTGAGGTATAACCTTACATATTTATAGATTTAATTGCTTCCCATTAGGGGGCACCTGACATCTGGGGCAAGAAAAACTGATGTAATGACATTGGCTGCATGTTTTATACCCCTGACGACCTGACGTTATGGAAGAAGAGACAGCAACCAATGTAGGACCCAAAATTTTGTTAATCAGGCCGACTGAGGGCCACTGCAAACAAATAACCCAAATGTAATGACTGCAACAGTGAATACACTTGAAGATCTACATTTATGGTAAGTGTACACAACTGTACTTTCTTTCTAGTGCCAACAGCAATCCACTCTTTTTTGGTTAAAAACCCATAACTGCTGATTTGGAGGAGCTTGTGTTCATACCATCCTGAGAGGATACTTTGTAATTTTCAGCAGTGTGCTGAAATACTGCTATTGAAAATAACAGGACCGGAGACAAGCCTCATCCTAGCTGTAGTACTGCACCCACGGTCAATGTGTTTGTTTTCATGTGGGGTATACAGGCACAAGTTCTGAAATACAAAGTGTTCCATATTGCACAGCACAATTTCTGCAATCCCATACTGTTGTAGCACCTCTCAAAACATATTCCTATCTACCTCGTAATATGCTTTTTCTGGTCTATGGAGCACATGCAGACTTTACTTTTGAACTCCCTTGAGTCCTTCAACATCCATGAAAGAAAAAAGACTTGACTGACTGCTTCATGTCATGTATAGGATGGAAACTGCACTTCTACATCTGAATCAGAGTCAGGTTTCAGATACAATCTTCTTTCCAGTATGCTGACATAGGTGTCCCCAGGGAGGCAGAGAAGGACAATGCTACTATAAATGGAACACACCCTTCTGTTCCTCTTTTTTGAAAAAGGATATCACCACCAATGCTTGTCAGTCCAGAGATACCATCTCCACCTTCCATGCAACATGGAAAAAAGCACATTAACTGTAATACCAACAAAAAATGCTAACTTCAGCATAATTGAATAGATCTCAGTGAATCCTGCTTATCACAGAGTAACTGACTGATTGCCTGAGTGACTTCATTTACAAAAATGGACATAGTGACTTCCGTTGTTTTCTGCAGTGCCACTTCAGAGTAGACCATGTCATCTGGCCTCAGATATTCCTGCAAGTGAGCATTTGTTCTCCTGACTATGTCCTTGTCAAGGTCATCATTTCTGCATCATTGCTGAGAACAGTCTGGACAATGCTCCCTCCCACTGTTACTTGCCAGTGTATGCCACATGGAAGGGTGTATATCACCTCTGTTTTGCTATATGCACAACTATGTTCTCTGTCTGCATTCACATGTGCCACTGCTGTGGAGTTCATTGTAACAGCATGGGGCATGCCAGATGTCAGTACATCGCTGGTGGCTGGCAATGATGGCACCTTCCCAAGGCATAGCCAGATGGCACAGTGACAATGTCCGCAATGATAACAGTGGAGAACACTTTACCATCTACATCTGCAGATATGCCTCTAGTAGGTGTTGAACAGCACTGTGGGAACAGCATCTTTCCTGCCACATTTTCTGGGCTTAGAGCTGTCCAGACCATCTATTTAAGCTTGGCCCAAGATACACAGACCTGATCTGTGCACATGGCTGTAGAGAGCATTGTTACCACTGCAGACCATTCATTCAGCATAAAGGAGGGATGTATTGGTGGCCCTCACTGCCATGATTCACACATATTCCTAGACCTGGGTGTCATTATAGGCATCACTCAGAAAATGTACAGGGTGGTGATTCAGGTACTGACAGATGTCAGTCATACTCTGTCAATGATAATTAATGAGATACATGTACAATGGGACTGAATAAATTGATCATGGCTGGTAGCAGACATGCTTACTGACAGCAGTGGAGAAACATTTTGCATTCATTATTGCTACCATAAGTTATGGGACCAGTGCATGCCATGGCCAAGCCAGGGGCCATCTGCTGTGGTACACAGTCACAAGGTAGGCGTTCACAGTTGTCCCATACCACTCAAAGACATGTGTCATCTGAAATTCTTCCTGTGGCTGCCACTAGCCTTAGGTGTGGATGATCATGTAGTCATAACTGTGGATATTCTGGTTGCACTGCGGGAACAGCAAACAAAGCCAGTTTGTCATGGTTGTATCATTTTGCACCATCTATGCCATATGGTGCTTCAGCATCCAGTGCCATAGCACAGCCATCTACATGGAAATGGCTATCCAGAGTCTACTACCTCCCCATATGTGGCTCCACAGTTGCTGTCACATACATGCAGCCAAACTGCTTTCCCATCTATTGCACAAAATGCATCCAATACAGATATTGCAGGGTCAGACAGATCATCCAGCTAGAATTCTCCACTTGGAAACTCCACCCCTTCGGTAGATAATGCCATAACTGACTTCTGCAACCACCAAGCCATGTGCCTGGCTGCTGATTCTACCTCCAATAACCTCCCCTTCTACCTTTGTTAGCACTGTTCACTGTAACTGTATCCCACCCACAAGTGCACATTATCATGACTGTGCCCTGCCCACTCCTCAGACGTGTATAAGTTAGGTAATGTCTGATGCACAGCATGGCCAGATAATGCATTGTATTGCATAGCTTGGGTATAGAATTGCATGCAGAAGTTTGATTCAGTGTTGTCTCTCTCTTGCTGCATTACAGACTATATGGCAACTGTTTGCCAGTGCCTCTGTGTATTACACCTGCCTCTGCCTCACATGGGGTTGTGCTGCAGGCGGTTCCTCTAACTTCTCATTCAGTTCTTCCTCTGCTGTTGGCATCAGTGTATCAAGTATTGTTGGTGCCTTGGTGCACTCCTACCTTAGTAGTTTACATAGCACTGCATTGTGCTATATGGCAGTGTTCTTCTTCCTATCATTGACAAAGCAAAAGTCAATAAGCAGTATGTATGTACTGAATAATCATGGCAGATGCAAAATTAAAATAAAAAAAAATGTGCAGGATCCCCTGGGTAATTATATATAATAGTTCTGAAATTGCACAATATCATGGGAAAGGGTGTATTCCCCAAACCTGAGAGAATTGTGAAGTGTTTTAATCTGAAGTTCAAAGGCTAGCCATCTCAACTCTGGACAAACACACACACACACACACACACACACACACACACACACACACACACACACACACACACCCACACATGCGCACACATGCACACACACCTGTCAAAACTAATACAAATAGTTGGTTCAAATTCTTTAAGGTAGTTAATTCATTAAATAAATTAGACTTTTTTCTTTTTACTTAAATTATAGATGTTTTTAATTTTTATCATTAAACACTTATGATTTGAATAATTACATAAAAAGGGGCTCTGAAAATTTTCTTAAATTCAAATAATACACAAATTCTTTTTTCAATACACTTACATATTGTCTGAGGAAATTAATCCACCAAATTTAAATAAATATAATACAATATATTAGCTTATTCCTCTTTTGCACATAAAAGAAGTGCTACTATTTTATGGAAGCAAAGTGTTATAGTGCCAACAGTCTTATTTAAGTATAATGCTAATGAAAACATGCTTACTATAGTTATAATTAAATAGAAAAATAAAATGTATGCTCTTATATATAATTATTTACTGGACACCTTATTTGAGAGCTAAAAAACAAAGAAAATTCTTAACCTATTAATAACTCATATGAAAGGTAGTTTAGTTCTTAGTGGAGATTTTTATTGTATTTTTCAACAAAAATTATTCTAATGCAAATATATTCCCAAGAACTGTGGCATCAGTGAAAGCATTTATGAGTGATATAAATATTTTAAATGTAAAAGATTTTTATAGCTAAAGATGATGACTCCTTACTACATATTCAGTATTTGCATGTATTGCATATTCATTCAAATATTGATAACATTTTTGTTTCAAAATAATTTTTTTTCAAAAATCATTAAATTTGAAATAATATCTTGTCCATTATCTGATTATAGCACCTTAAAATTAGTTTAACAACTAATTTAACTCCTTTATAGTATTTAATAGAATCCCAACCTATATGGTCAAATTAAAGGAATTTCAAAATTGGTTTAATAAATAATTGGAATTTTATCTACTAACAAACGATAATGGTCAAACTAATACAATTATCTCATGGAATCCTTTCAAATCTTGCATGTATGGAAAAATCATATTCTTTGGCAAAAAATAAAATGAAAAAAAGAGCAAGTAGAATAAAGAGTTATTAGAGATACAAATTAAAATGCAATATACTAAAATACAATTCCAAAAGGGAGATAAAATGCTTAAAGAACTAATTAAAAATTAAAACAAAATTATCAACAAATGTTAAATAATTAAACTGGTATTGCTCTAGAAAAAGATAAACTTAATTTTTATGCAATGATTGATAAAGGAATGCACAATCTTAGTAAAAGATCAAAAATAATTACAGGATCAAATAAAATACAAGGTACTAGGTCATCACAAAACAAATTTTAACAGATGCGTCAGACATCTTACAAGGATTCATTATATATTATAATAAATTAAATTCTAAAACTATTGCATCTAAAAATAATAATGACAATGGACAGGATTCATGAATGGCTACAATAAGTGCAACTATTGTGTACATGGTACACCATGCACATGGTAGCATACTATTTTTTATTCATTGAAAGGCTCTGAACTTATTTTAGAGCTGCAAAATAAGGTAAATGGCAGTATATGCAAATAACAGCATAATAAGTAAATCACATGCTAATTAACCAATCCATTCTAGCTGAGCTATTTGTAAACCTACAAAGTAATTCTGTATACTCTGTGTTACCATTTGCCCTGAAATCCAAAGCTCCCTGGATTACAGCATTGTTCAAACTTAGAAAAAATGTTAGCAATTGCTGTTGCCATTATAAACCTGAATGTGCAATAGGCTTTAATTCACAATGCTGCTATTGCCAACCCTGGACCAAGAAGAAGAGGGATATTTAGACCCCGTTTAACTTACCAAGGGCTGCATGACACAGAAATTGCACAACATTACTGGGTAGATATGGGAAACACTAGAGGAAATATGCATCCTCTTCCACCCTCACCATAGGACCCAGGGAAATATTGGAGAACCCATCCCAGAGGAAACAAAGATATGTGCAACATTATGTATACTAGCTGCAGGTAGTTTTCAAAGACCCACAGGGGAAAATTAAGGGTGTCACAAGCCTAAACGTCCAGAATATTATATCAGTTCCTAATTCAATGCTACATCATGCATGGAAGCATATCTGTTTCCCACAAACCCCACAGAATAAAGTAATATCCATGCAGGAAATGTATGCAGTAGCACACCTTGATGAAGTTTGGGGGCATAGACTGCATGCACATAGAAATAAAAACTCCAAACAGTGAATATGGAAGGAGGTACATTAACCACTCTACAAACTCTCATGATTGATTTTAATAATTGGCTTAGTTTATGGTGTCATTCTAAAGGAATGCAACATTTGTCAGCATGGAAGAAGATGGTCAACAGACCACGCTCCTTTTTCAGGGATGGTCTGCACCTCTCCCCTCTAGGCTTTTGAATATTAGATAAACATTCACTTCCCCCTAGTGCCTTTTTTAGGCAATGCCAAACCGAAAACACTTCTGAAATAACAAATCAAAACCAAGAAAATCTAAAGGTATTACTGCTTGATGCTAGGAATCTAAACAAAAAACTCCACTCCCAAGAAGCTCTCATTACCCTAGAGAATGCTAACATCTGTGCGGTCACTGAGACATGGTTTAAAGCCACAGAGAGCACACCAACAGTGCAAGGTTATAATGTCTTCCTCACATTTAGACCAGCTACTTCACAGGAAGGGCGTAAAGCATTAAAAATAGATATACTTCAAGGCTGGTCAAACAGGACATTGCACTTGAGCAGCTCCATGTTCAAATCACCATAGGCAAAATCCAGTACCGCTTCCTTGCAAGTCACAGGTCCCCCCCTATGACCTAGGAAACCCATACCATGTATTTAAACTTATTAGAAACACTAACCATCCAACCCAATACCATATTCATGGGTGATGTTCATTACCCCACTATTAACTGGGAATCTTATGCGGCATCAAATGTACATGCATAGAGATTCCTGGATTTTGTAAACACAAACTCTCTGCACCAGATAGTCAAAACACTAACCAGGGGTGCAACCATACTGGATCTGGTCCTCACTAATATGGGAAATGCTGCACACACCCCTACTGTACTGCTTTCCCTGGTAAGGTTAGACCACAAAATCATCGCCTCTAAAGTAAAAGTAAAACCTGGACCTCCAGCTAAACCTGGAAATTCAGGAACTATTCTAAGTCTGACCGCCTGCAATTAAGTGAGAACTTGGCAAAATTTCAAGCCCCTAAAAATGCTGAGAACACTTCTGCCTATGCAGAACTGTTCACAGAAATCCTGTACAAGCATGTTAATATCTGCATAGAGGCAGGTGTACCCACCAGGACGAAGTACAGAAATAACTCCAAAAACAAGCCACCCTGGTGAAATCACAAAATCAATAGGCTGTATAACAGAACGAAAAAATGGCAAAATTAGGAGGTGCAGCACCCAGCAGGATGAAAGCACTCTCATCAAGCTAAACAAACAGGTCAGAGGACAAATAAAGTCTACCAAAGCCAAATTTGAGGTAAGTTTGACAACCCAGGCCAAGGACAACCACAAAGTATTCTTATCTATATCCGCAACCTCAAAGGCAAACACAGTTGTGTGCAGAGATCATTGTAAACGGAACTACCTATACTGAGCCAGAAGATATAGCAAACCTCCTGGCTGATAAATTCAGCTCCAGCTTACTCTTCTCTCCCGCTCAACCTTCCCTCAGGAAATATTATCAAATATAACTCCTCCTACTATCATTAGGAAACAGGTCCTTAATGCTCTGTACGACCAAGAAAACTGCATCAATGGGCCTAGACAATATTGCAGAATGCCTTCTAAATAACATGAAACATGACCTATCAGGGTCTCTGGAATTACTATTTAATGTTAGCCTCCAAACAGGCTTCATTCCTCATGAATGGAGAAAGGCAACAGTCATCCCTCTGCACAAAGGTAGGCCATCTACAGACCCTGGAAACTACAGACCCATAAGTGTCACTAGTCTTATATGTAAAGCTATGGAAAGAATTATCATGGAGATGATCAATAGAGATATAGTAAACCTCCAGACAGTGGATCCAACTCAGTTTGGTTTTGTCAAGGGCAGAACATACCTACTCAACCTGATGGACTTCTTTGAGAATCTCGCAAAAGCAATTGATGAGGGCAAAATCATTCACACTGCCCACCTTGACCTGGCCAAGGCATTTGATACAATACCCCAATCAGGCATTGCATACAAACTCAAGAGCTTAGCTACAAACATGTATGTAACCTGGTGGATAGCCAAATGGATCACAGACAGGACCTATGAGAAGCCCACACAACTCCACCAAGCAAGGATATGATGATGCCCATGTTCAAACTAGGAATATCATAGAACTTGTATCTGGCTTACTCAGATCAGGGTTCTGATGTCTAGACACCCAGCAACCTCTGCTAAAATACTCACAGTTTGCTCCATGTTGCACAATATCATTCTCAGGAGACAGCTTCAACAAGAACAACTAGGGGTATTACCACAGTTCCAGTCCAACAAGCGGAAACAGCAGCTCCTGTAGATATAGATAAAGAGTCTGAGGGAGCACCACCAGCTGCAGTTGCTTCTGGAAAACATAGGCATGCACAATATGCCACAGCCCTGGCTGAGGCAAAGGATAGCATATGCACTGAATGCCTAAATGAAAGAATAAAAGCCTTAGTACATACAAATATTTAAAATGCTGCCTGACAAAATGCATAACATTTACTTAACCATGTAATGGTTGCATTCTGTTAGCATCAGTCACATGCATCCCCCCCAGGAGATGATTTGCATATGCATTACTACAAAGGTAACTCTGGAACCTGTATAGTAAAAGCAATAGTTATATAACTGATTACTGTGTTATGCAAATTCTTATATGTAACCTATGGTGATACATGTCCCTGGCATGTCCCAGTGGTGATACATGTCTCTGGTATAGAGTAATGTCTGTAATAGCTTATGAGTGATGTCCACAATACACAGCTATAGGTTTTGCCCAACAATGTCCATCAAGCATTTCAGCTGGCCACTGTATATAAACCAGTGAGAAACTCAAGGGTAGCATCATTTGCACAAGTATAACAGTATGCAAGACTTAAACATCTACTTTGATTCCCTGAGTAACAACAGTAACAACAATACAGTAACGGTCAACAATTATAAAAGCAATAATTTACAACTGATTATGAACTATGATTAAAGGAATTATTCTGCAACACATTTACATTAATGAAAATTTCTAAGTAAGCAAACATTAGCTATCCACTCTGTGCATCAGACATATATATGCTTTCCAAAGTCACAAAGAAATGCGTAAAGGGCAGGGCATTGTAATGCTCACTTGCACAGGGTGGGGGTGGGGGGGGGAGAGCAAACCTGATATCAAAAAAGTGAGTGTATGCAAGTTAAGCAAAAATGTATTTCTCACATATCTAATTTGCAGAAACAGTAGCAAGATATGTGCAGCAGTCAACTATATTGCTTAAGTAAGCAATGTGTGTGTGTGTGTGTGTGTGTGTGTGTGTGTGTGTGTGTGTGTGTGTGTGTGTGTGTGTGTGTGTGTGTGTGGTGGTATGGGCAAGTTCATCTTTTTCAATGTCTGTGTACCTCCATGAGCACAATCAAGCACTATCTAGTACTACATCCTGGCATCTTGGATAGGTGTGAGCTGTGCATGGTAGTCTAGTCATTGCTGAGCTGTTGTCCCCAGTTATGAGAACTATCTCTGCTAGGAGTTGCACTGCTTGTTCCAGAGCCTTGGTTAGAATTTGGTGTGCTATGTCAATCTGAGTGGTGTCTGCTGTATGACCTCTCATCACGACTATGTCCAGGACCATGACCACATGGCCTCCCATGTCTAGGTGTGGAGGAGACAATCACTAATGGAGCAGTGGAAGTAGTTCCACAATGGGAGCAGGATCTTGCACAACCATGTAGGGTAACATCGGACAATGTAGCAACTCTATAGCCACAAGGATACTGACCGTCCCCCCAGCAGCTGTTCCATTACAGACACTGCCCTATCCAGTGTGTCACTCATCCTTCTCAAGGTGTCACCCACATGGTTCAGGCAGTCTCGTACATCAGATTTGTCCAGATTTTACATTGCTTCCTACTGTAAATAATCAAAATGATTATCATAAAGAGGGTTACAAGGTTCTTGGGTGGATATGCTAGGTGTTTCTCCCATTTAAGCCTAGGAAATTAGTTTCTGGCAGTGATTCAACACACTATGGGTACGATGAATGGCTAAACTAGTTTATGTAAACACTTCCTAGATTATTTGCATATAATCAATCCTTGTTGTTTTACTACTGCCAAGCCAAGTGATTAACTTAACAGATTTCATTGGACCCTTTAATATGTTTATTGTGATAAAATGTGCTTAATATGTAAATTGTAAATATGTTTTCATTGTATGAATTCTGGGTTTGAAATAAAAATTACTGACCATAAGTAAGGTTTTTGGAACTGTACATGACCTTCAAGAATGTAACACCTCTTCAGAAGCATATAGCCCCCCACTAACAACGCCCTACACTCCATGCTAAATAGTGCATTTTCCTGGGTATTATACCCTTTCAATATGGCCATAAATGTAACCATAAACTATGGTATATTCATGTCATGGCATAAATGGGGAGCTCACATCTGCTTATCTCATGAACAAATAAACTTTGCACAGGTTCCAGGTCTGTCAGAAGTACAATCACTTTTTCACTTACCTGATGAGGCGGGGGGGGGACCTCACCAGGGCTCTTGCTTCTGGTTGTAAACACCTCAGTTTAAATGGGATAGTACATCTGTCAAAGAGTAATGCAGGTGTCATGAGGTGAGCCAAGAAAGGACAGAAACCTCCCATGGAGCAGAAGCTTGCTTTATTTTGATCACCTTGACAAGATTTCCCACTGCTCATCTTTCTACTGACTCATTATTTGAATCCTTTCACACAACCCATGAGATTATGCCAAAGTATCCAAGTAAATGACAAAAACAGTAGGATATTTGTGATTTATAACCAAGTAATGATTTCTCTTATTTTGGAATATATTAGACATTTTTCAAGACATAAGAAATTTACCTGAAGTTTTCCAGGGAACTTTTTGCATACTTTACAAAATGTTTATACCTCTGAGCACTCTGAAGCAGAGAACCAAAGCAACTGAAATATTCTACTCCCTAAAACATTGCAGATTCTATCAAATCCTGATCTAGGTGGGATAACTTAGTCACTCAAACCATAAATGATAAAATTGAAGTCCTTTGTTTGATAAATCAATTAATTCATGCAGTGGGTCTTTCGCCAGATTTTATACTCAGTACATGCATGTCCATAGCTAGAGGGTTTTGCTTTATTGGCCTGAAATTGTCCATAAATAGACGTAAAAGTAAAAGTCTTGGACATTCAGAATGGCCATTTAGCTGAAACACCTGATAACCTTAAAGGATAATTTGCATATATCGCATGTTGCCTCTGATACAAGTGGTTTAAGATATCACACAGTAGAAAGTCTAGCTTTGCTAGATTTTTCTTTTTGTGTTTTTTAACCAATTGGTTTTCCTGTGTGACCTTTTTACTTATTGTTTTAGTTAGTTAGTAGGGATTTATTGTAGATACCCTAATGTTTATGGATATCAGTTGGGTACGATAACCCTAAGTTTCCAAAATTCAAACATTTCTCTTATGCTGTGCTGATGCTACCATAAGAAAACAGAGATATGTATGTCCACAACTTGGCTTTATTGGCCCAAAATTGTCCATAAATAGATGTAAATGAAAATGTCATAGACATTCTGACTTGCCATTTAGTTAAAACACCATGTTGCTTCTGATACAATAGGTTTAAGGTATCACACAGTACAAGGTCTAGCTTTGCTAGATTTTTCTTTATGTGTTTTTTAACCAATTGGTTTTCTTGCGTGACCATTTTATTCATTTTTTAAATCAATGATACCACTAATTTCTTCAAAACTTTTAGAACTATAGTTTCATAACTTCACATTTTAAAATGCTGAGTCTCAAATACATTCCTAGATTCCTTATTAAATACTCTAAGCTAAAAATTGCTTTTGGTTCTATATAAATAATCCCGTAATATTCACATTCACTATTGCATATAGTGCCTGGGTCTCTTTTTACTGCAAAAATTTAAACTTTCTGTTGAGGAATTTAATGGTCTGCCATTTGAACCTCCACAGGAATCTGACTTCTCGCTTAGAGAAAAAGCAGAGAGTTGCCATTTGAACTTCCCAGGAACTTGCTCTCCTCTTCCACAGAAAAGACCTAATGTGTCATGCTACCATACCATCTTTTGAGTAATTATTCTGTCTGCCATTTCAACCTGATCCATCATTCTTTAAATACCACCAGACTTCTTCAAGAATGAGAAACAGGCATCAGATCAAGTTCAGTTGTAATGTATTTATTTATGTGAAGACAAACATAGAATAAATTAAAACAGTCATTCAACAAGCAATCATAAATGAGCAACATGTCAGTACAATAAAAAATACAACAAAATACAGGGCATAAATAACATGTCATATGCAGACTGCCTCAAAGCTCCCTGTATTCTTTCCTACAGGTTATTGAGGGGAGTTCTATGTCTGGCATACAAGGCATCATTGTAAAACACTCTGATGGACATCCTGTAGATTTTCAAGAAAAACACATTAGGATTACCCATTCAAAAGACTTAGACATTCCTGTGATATAAATAGGACCTGCTAAAAAGACTGATATGTGGAACAAGTCCCCATCCATTTGAAGCAGAGTATCCCTCCAATCCAATTCAAGTGTAACTTGGATAATTGGATGGAGAAAATGAAATCCATCCCTGGTTTGGCACTTATGTCTCTAATGGACACATGCAGCCTATAAATGGTTCATCACCCATGCCCCTGCTTGAAAATGTTTAATCTCCCAAGTCTTTGCTTACACTTACCAAGGGTACCAAAACTTGTCATAGATTTGGGATGTATGGCTAGGCTTAAAAAGGCCTCAGTGGTCATTAGCCTAGTACAAACCTATGATGAACTTATAAGTCTGACAGAAAGTTATAAGACATAAGCTGGTAAACAAAATTAAAAATTATCTTATGAGTTATCATTGCTGTCTAAAAAGGCTAGATGGAAGACATAACTCTTTAGAGATCTTTAAAAGCCTTCCAACTTGGGAAGCTCATAAAGCCACTGTAGGTGCAAGTTCCAAAGGCGCAGTGGTAGGTAAAAAACGAACAAACAAACACTGGAGGACACTGCATTAGAACTACTAACATCCCCCACACTGACCAAGAGGAGAACTCTTGTCATCTGCCATGAAACAAGCAATTCTAAGGTAAAGAGGAACAAATTCAGGTGGAGACAGGTAGATTGGCACAATGCAAGATGCATGGGGATCCAGTTCAAGCTCTGGTGGGCAAGGACGGTGTGATGCATATGGAAGTAGTCAGGCAGTGGTGGTATTGACTCACTGTAGATTGCCAAACTCAGTGCCAGGTACATCCAGATAAAAGATGTTGCAGTAGTCAAGTTACAAAGAAAGGAAGGCAGGCCTTGGATGGATGAAGGTTCTCAGTCTGCATGAGAGTCTTTACACAGAAACATGATCACTTGACAGTGATAAACACCTGGTTGCTAAGTACCAGGCTGTCATCAAGGATCACGCCAACATAACCTAATTTAGCACCAGAAATTAGTCATTAACACCCACAAATAATATACAGATTATGGGAAGGTACATCTGAGTCCCTCAAAATAACAAGAAATGCCATAGTCATTGGTTCATAGGTTCATAGGTTCATAGGTTGGTACTAGGCTATCAGCCCTAGGGCCTATACAAGCCTAGCCATAACAATTCCCTGGCTATTTCTTCCCACATTATTTACTTTCCTGGACCCCTGTCTAGCAGGGTGACTGACGTGATCCCTGGGGTGAATTTCCTTTCTCCCATCCAATCGTCAAGGTTCCTCTTGAAGAGGTCCAAAGAGGCACTCTGCTTGACATGTATGGGCAATCTATTCCAGAGTCTGGGGAGTCTCTGGGTCAGGAACCTATCCCTCCAGCATGTTTTGTTTATTGTGATGACAAGGTTTAGATCCCTGGAGCGTGTAGCTATGAGGGATTGGAATTTCTTTAAGTGTAGCATGTCCAACAGCTCTGGGTTTGACATGGCCTTGTATGTTAAGCAGAGATCGCCTCTGAGTAGATGATATGCGACAGAGTATAGCTGGAGTTTTTTAAGGCGGTCAGCGTAGGGCATCTGCTTTAGGCCTGTGATTCTTTTAGTGAGGTATTTCTGAGGCCTTTCCAGTTGTTGCAGATGTCTTGAGAGGTACATACCAAATGGGGCGTTGTATTCTATAATGGGTCTAATGAGGGATGAGTACAGTGGGACAATGACCTCCTTTTTTTCTGGATGAAAAGCCCTTCGTGATGAGGTGTGCCACATAGAAGGATTTCCTGACTGTTGTGGTGATGTGGTTATCGAAGGTGAGACCACTGTCCACCTGTGTCCCTAAGTCTCTTATCACACTTTCTGTGTTTAGTGTACTGCCACCTATATGGTAATTCATGGATACATGTTTTTTCCCAAAGGGGATAACAATACATTTCTTGGCATTGAGCTTGAGCCCATGGCTCTGGCACCAAGCATCTGGTCATCTGCAAACTTTGTTAGCCAGAGTCCCTTAGTGTTGACCTGTACTTCAGAGAAGTAGATGCCAAACAAGAGTGGCCCCAGGACTGAACCCTGAGGTACTCCACTTGTCACTTGTCTGGAGCTGGATTTGGAGTCGGCTACTTTTACAGTGTGGGTTCTATCAGTAAGCCATTTAGCAACCCATTGGGTGACATAGGGATTAATGCCCAACTTAGTAAGTTTATCTATGATTCCAGAGTGGGGGATGGTGTCAAAGGCCTTGGCAAGGTCTAGATAGGCTGTGTGGACCACCTTACCCTTGTCCATGGCTCTGGAGACTGATTCAAAGAAGTCAATCAGGTTCAGGAGACAAGATCGGCCCTTCACAAACCCAAACTGGGTGGGGTCCAGTGTTTGAAGGTTGCCAATGTCTTTGTTTATAAGTTCCATGATAATACGCTCCATGGCCTTGCAGATAAGGCTTGTCAGACTGATGGGACGGTAGTTTCCGGGATCCAAGGTGGATCCCCCCTTGTGGATTGGGATAACTGCAGCTCTGCACCACTCAGTGGGCACGAAACCTGAGGTGAGGCTATAATTAAACATGACACTTAGGTGAGGTGCCAGTTCATATTGTAGTTCATGTAGTACACAGCCCGGGATGTCATCTGGTCCCATGGATGCTGTATTCTTGGCTTTAGAGAGTGCGTTTTGTACCTGTGTGGCCGTTATTACTGGAATTTGGCAATCTTCCGGTATTGAGATGGGCCATTTAGGGGGTGAGAGGGGGGTGAAGTTGGCACTGAATCGATCTGCCAGGATATTGGCAATATCCTTTGGATCAGTATATTTAATGCCATTCTGTTTTAGCTCAGCGCAGATCTGAGCATTGCCATTTAGATTCTTGACATAGTTATAGAATGCTTTGTATTTGTCTTTGGAATCTTTGGCAATTTTATTTTCATAACTAGCTTTGGAGGATTTTATGAGGCATCTCAGTTTCTTACTGAGGCCAGTAAGGGAGTTTTTTGCATCCTGGGATTTTCCTCTTTTCTGCAAAAGTTTCTTCCTTTTGTTGTAAAGTTTGTTTATGGCAGGGGACCACCAGATTGGCTTCCTTTTTTTGGATGAGAGCATTTTGGTTCTATTTGGGATGGCACGATTCATGCATGAGTGGATGTGCTCGTACAGTGCCTTAGTGTAGGATTCAGCAGTTGAACTTTCAGTTCCGTCTGCATGGGTGTTATGAAGTTTGTCACTTGTGACTTGAGTAGCATGAAGTTGGCTTTGGAGAAGTTTTTATGGTGGTTTCTTTACTGGGGGGAGGGGGTGGGATGTGGATGTTAAGGGTGATTAGCTTATGGTCAGACCTGACTAACGAGGGGTGACCATAGGTATGGAGCATTGATTTCCCATGTTGGTAATGACCAGGTCTAGGATATTGGAGCCCCTGGTGGGACTATGGATTAGTTGATCCAGGGCATTGGAATTTATGAATTCCAAGAACCGTTGTGCAAAGGTGTTGGGACATGAGTAGTTTTCCCAGTTAATGGCAGGGTAGTTAAAATCACCCAGTATTAGGGTGTTTGGTTCTATCTTAATATTTTCCAGTATGTTTAGAAAGGTGTAGTGAGAATCTTGGGGTATGGTGGGGGATCTGTAGCAAGCTACAATTTGGATTGCAGTCTTACCTAGTGTTAGTTGCAGGAGAATTTCAGACACATTGTGTTGGCCAACTAGCCTGGTGGTGTGAATATCCTTGGTGAATATTGACACTCCTCCACCTTTAGTGTTTCGGTCCCGGTTTGGTGGCCGAAAAGTGTGGTAAGAGTTGTAGCCTGGTATTGCAGGGGTGCTCTCTGGAGCCTTGAACCAGGTCTCAGTTACTGCACAGATATCGATGTTCTCCATTTTTAGGAGTGCCTCGAGAGAGTGCATTTTGAGGTTTAGACTTCTAGCATTGAGTAGCATTACCTTCAGATTTTGCATGCTTGTACCTGTTACGGTGGTGGTTTTGTCCTTTGAAGTTTGCCTAAAAAAGGCACTATAGGGGTGGCAAGAGCCTTAGCCAGTAACCTGAATCCCAGGGGCGACAGGTGCAGACCATCTCTGGCAAAGCATTGTGGTCTGTCAATCATGTCATCCCAGGCAGACAGATACTGGATCCCCTTTGAATGACACCATAAGCTTAGCCAATTGTTGAAGTCAATCATTTTATCCTTATATTGTGGTATCATTCTGGCGAAGGCAGGATGCTACTCAGGGCTAGGGTCATACCTACCTGGGCCACATGATCCGAGAGCTCTTCCATGTCTCTTTTCATGTAGTCCAGGGAGGTACGTCTCAAGTCATTCACTCCAACATGGACAATGACAGAGTCATATTTGTACTTGTTGTGGAGTGACTTGAGTGCATGCGTTATGTGGCGGATCATGGCACCCGACAGGCAGCTGACTGTAATTTTCTCCTTATTCAACCTGGTGAGAGGGACATCAGTGTGCCGGACTATAGAGTCACCTATGACTAAAGTGTTAGGTACATTGTCTTGCCTTAGGGGCTGTTGCTGGGTGGCACACTGGTGTTGTGAACTATGTGACACATTGGTTGTGATTGGTGTTTGTTTGCGTTTCAGCTTCAGAGGTCTTTGTTGCTTGGGCAGGTTACAGTTAAGGGCCTCTGCATATGTGGATTTAGTGTTGCTATATGTGGGTGTTGGTGGTGCGGGTTTAGAAGGGCTATGTGTTGCTTGAGATGTAGTGTGGGTGTTAACCTTCTCCTCTTGACTGTTTAGCACAATCTTGGGTGGAGAGAACTTTGCTTCCATTTTGGCTATGTAAGTGCATCTCTCACAGGTTGTAGTGTTGGGTGGTAGGAGGAGAGGGTTGTCTGTGTACATGAGGCAATTGCTGCATTGCCCCAGTATGCCCAGATTCACCAGGTGGACAGGAGAAATCACCGAAGCTGACCCTTGGACATGCTTGGTTTGGGGCTTTTTTTTTTCTTTGTAAAGTATAGGAGCTGTTTACTTAGCAAGGTACTTTGCAATTATAGGCTGTTTAGTGCCTACTATTAATTTCTCCTTGTTAACAAGGAGAGTTCAGTGTTTGTATGAGTTTAAGGCTTCCTAGTGCTTTCCAGCAGGTATTAGAGAAAGTGCTAGTCACAGGGATGCTTAAAGGTAAGATTGAAAAGAATGCACTGCAGTGTGCACTAGAGAAGTTAGATGTGAAAGTAGGTAACTTGAGTTTTACCTGTTTAAAAGTTAAGGTTTAGTGGAGAGTTACTATTTTTAAAACAGCAAGATGGATTGAAAGGGGTGGTCACTTTTATATTTTGGTACTATGAAATACTGTAGGATGGCCAATAAATTTAAATAATTGAAGGGGTGGGATTTCAAAAATGATGATTTTGTGATTACTCACATAAGCCAGTGAAAGTAGAGAGAAATGAGAAATATGGTCAGATTAACATAAGAGGCGGGCAACTAGAAAGACAGTGGTATTTAACAAGACAACTTAAATGGGTGGGAGGGCGGAAAAAATTCTGCCTGACTCAGAACAGAGAGAGCTGTGGTCTCTTTTGAAGTTTTAATATGCTGTTAAAACAGAATTCAAGCAAAACACAAAGTAAAGAAAACAAACTACAGTATTCAAAATATAGAAAGGCAATACAGTAATACAAAAAATAACAGCAAACTAACCTTTCCTTCACAGCAAAGTGTAGCAGAGTCTGTATGAGCCTTTCTGGTATGCCTGATTTCAGCTTATTACTATATAGCTACTGATGCATTTGGCCCAAATCATCAACTGAAAAAGTTATGACAGTCACACACAACTGAGGGGAAGAAAGTAAGAACTACATATCACCAGAATAACAGAGATCATGCAGACCCCTCCATCTACAGAGTTTACTTATTAGCAGGATATACAAGGTGAGTAGCAAACATGACAGCATGGATTCCTGTAAGATCGCAGAGTCCAGATAGTGGAATGATGAGGCGTCAATCCCAGAAAGTACCCATTAAGACTGCTCAAATGTTATGAAGCAAACCAATCACGGATAAATATCCAGAGTTCTTATTAAGTCCAAAGATGTTTCAAATGTGTACCATGATCTATCATGTTATAAGCAGTGAAGAGATCAAAAGGGATCATTACTGAGCAGTACCAGTAATAGGAAATATTTAGGGCATCATTTACATCCTTAGTGAGGGAGATTTTAGTGCTATAACATGTCTATAATCCATACTGAAATGGATGCAGTAATCCACACTCCTTTAAAATGCATCAGGTTGCAAATATACCAGTTCCTCTCAATGACCTTACAGATAAAAGGAATGTCTCTTGTGGGACTATAACTATTAAGGCTGAAAGGATCCACTGATGATTTCTTGAGAACTGAAAACATAACAGATGAAAATACCCAAATACTCCATGTGAGTCTGATAGATTGTAGGACATTTTACCTCATAGGTTCATAGGTTCATAGGTAGGTACTAGGCTATTGGCCCTAGGGCCTATACAAGCCTAGCCAAAAAGGTACCCTGGCTTTCGCCACCCAATAAAATTATTTTCCATTGCCTCTGTCGAGCAGAGCCACAGAGGTGATCCCAGGGTGAATTTCCTATTTCCTATCCAATCATCAAGATTTTTTTTGTAGAGTACTAATGAGGAGCTTTGTTTGATATAGATAGGTAGTTTGTTCCAGAGTATTGGAAGTCTCTGGGACAGGAATCTATCCCTCCAGCATTTTCTGTTTATTGTGGTGACAAGGTTTAGGTCCCTAGAGCATGTAGCTCAGAGGGATTGGGATTTCTTTAAGTGGAGCATGTCCAACAGCTCTGGGTTTGACATAGCTTTGTATGCTAGGCAGAGATCACCTCTGAGTAAGCGATATGCGAAGGAGTAAAGCTGGAGTTTTTTGAGATGGTCTGCATAGGGCATCTGTTTGAGGCCAGTAATCCTCTTTGTGAGGTATTTCTGTGGCCTTTCCAGTTGTTGTAGATGTCTTGTGACGTACATACCAAAAGGGGTGTTGTACTCTATAATGGGTCTAATGAGTGATGAGTAGAGGGGAACAATGACCTCTTTTTTCCTGGATGAGAAACCTTTTGTGATGAGGTGTGTCATGTAGAAGGATTTCCTGACTACTGTGGCAATGTGATTATCAAAGGACAGACTACTGTCCACCTGTGTCCCAAGGTCTCTTATCACACCTTTGGTGTCAAGTAGACTACCACCTATGTGGTAGCTCATGGGTACAGAGTTTTTACCAAAGGGGATGACAATGCACTTTTTGGCACTGAGCTTGAGGCCATGGCCTTGACACCAAGCATCTGTCTCAGTGAGGCCCTTTTGTAGGATGTCCACATCTTTAGGAGTTTCAATTATAGCTCCTAGTTTTCAGTCATCTGCGAACTTCATTAGCCAAAGACCTTCTGTGTTAGCCTGTACTTCAGAGAAGTAGATACCAAACAGGAAAGGACCCAGGACTGAACCCTGTGGTACTCCACTTGTCACTGGTCTGAAGTCAGATTTGGAGTCTGCTACTTTCACAGTGTGGGTTATGTCAGTGAGCCAGTTAGCAACCCATCTTGTGACATAGGGATTTATACCTAGTTTAGTGAGTTTATCTATAATTCCAGAGTGGGGGATGGTTTCAAAAGCCTTGGCGAGATCTAGATAGGCTGTGTGAACCACCTTACCCTCGTCTACAGCTTTGGTGACTACTTCAAAGAAGTCAATCAGGTTTAGGAGACATGATCTGCCTTTTACAAACCTGAACTGGGTGGGGTCCAGAGTTTGGAGATTACCAATGTCTTTGTTTATAAGTTCCATGATGATACATTCCATGGCCTTGCAGACCAGGCTCGTTAGGCTAATGGGGTGGTAGTTCCCGGGGTCCGTGGTGGCTCCCCCTTTGTGGAGTGGGATAACTGTCGCTCTGTGCCATTCAGTGGACACAAAGCCTGAAATGATGCTATGATTGAACATGGTGCTTAGGTGGGGTGCCAGTTCATTCTGTAGTTGGTGTAGAACACAGCCTGGGATGTTGTTAGGCCCATGGATGCTGTGTTCTTGGCTTTGGAGAGTGTGTTTTTCACCTGTGCAGCTGTGATTACAGGAACTTTGTATTCTTCTGGTATAGCGATGGGCCCTTTAGGGGTGAGGGGGGGTAAAGTTATCACTGAACCTATCTGCCAGGATGTTGGCAATATCAGTTGGTTCTGGATATTTAGTGCCATTGTGCTGTAACTCAGAGCAGATCTGAGTGTTGCCACTGAGATTCTTGACATAGCTATAGTATGCTTTGTGATTGTCTTTAGAATCAGTGGCAATTTTGTTTTCATAACTAGCTTTGGAGGATTTTATGAGGGATCTAAGCTTCTTACTCTGGCTGACCAGGGAGTTCTTCCAGTCATGGGATTTTTACTCTTTTTTGCAACAGTTTCTTTCTTCTGTTGTAGAGTTTGTTTATGGCAGGGGACCACCAGATTCTCTTCTTTTTTTTGGAGGCTAGCATCTTGCTTCTGTTAGGGATAGCACAATCCATGCACCTCCAGAGAAGATATGACATACCTAGGGTAAGGGTCAAGACCCCAGATGTTTGATGCAAAGTTTAAACTGAGGATGCAAACTCTGAAAGTGAAGTATCTAATGCTACTCTAAACATCAGAAAACAGATTCACAACCAGTCTCTAAGTCATCATATATGAGTTTTTGAGAAAGAAGCACCAGTCTAGCAAAGACAAGCTTAACCACAAAACCCCAAGTAGCAAATTCACATTTTTTCAGAGGAAAAAGCATCCATAGGATCATAGGTTACTAGCCTAATGACCCTAAGGCCCTTAAAAGCCTAGCCAAGTTTTACCCTTATTTCCTGACAACTGTGTGAATGTGAGTGTTTGTGTGAGAGAGTGTGTGTATACTTGTAGAGACCTGATTTTGTGGTCATTCACACTTACAACACTTTCTTTACCCCTCCTTTAGCACTGCTGCTAATGTGACTCACCTTCAAATAAACCTTTGGACAGCTCTCTCCAGCATATAAGTTCTGTAGCGCTTGCAATAACTGTGTAATACTATCGTGTAGCTTGCTGTTCCTAAACTGTTTGAAAGTTTCTGTGAGGCCATTTTTGCTTGGGCTGAAGGAGGGTCTCTCTGGTCATCAGTGGCAGTGACTAACATTGAGCAGCTTCCCTGCCCCCTGTAGAGGTGGTTACTGACTTGAAACTGTAGTTTTATTGGCCACTAGGGGTCATTTCCATAACTCCTTCATCTTCCTCTCTTAAAACCTAGTTGCCTCGTGGTTTGAGCGTCTTTTCAGGCTTGTTGGCTGTTGGTGAAGCACCCTCCAAGAGGAAAAAACGCTGAGAGAAGAAGGGAGCCACTTTTGAGATTTTAAGTATTTTTTCTCTGTTTATTTGCTAAGTTTTTCTGCATAGCTGCCTAGCTTGAGCATTTTCTGGCTTGTTAAACTTGATTTCTGTATTAGTAGCTGTATTTAGAGCACAACCAAAAGCTGTTTGCTGAATTTCCTGTTTGCACTTAATTTTAAATCGTTTTTTCTTAAAACTTGCATATTTTCTGTCCTTGACCTAGCACTCTTGTGTGGGGTCATTTACTGCACTGTTATAACTTGATATTACTTGTGAACCTCTGCTATCTCTGTAAAAAAAAAAAAAAAAAAAAAAAAAATCTTGCTTTTTTCCCACTTTTCTGAGAGTTAAAAAAGTTCAGTTACAGGCTTGCTGTTCCTGAACTGTTTGAAAGTTTCTGTGAGGCCATTTTTGCTTGGGCTGAAGGAGGGTCTCTCTGTTCATCAGTGGCAGTGACTAACATTGAGCAGCTTCCTGCCCCGTAGAGGTGGTTACTGACTTGAAACTGTAGTTTTATTTTCCCTTTTGGGTCTATTCCTGCTTCTTTCCAGCTCCTGCTATCAAGCACGCTTTAACGTGCTTTAGCGTGATTTAGCACGGAGTTGCCACTAGAGCAGCATCGGGCAGCGCCGGTTAAACAAGGTTAAACTCTTTCTGGCTCCAGAAAGTCTGTTCTTCAATTTTTCCCTTAGAACTGCTCTGTTAGGAACCTAAACAGTTTACACCTACACTAAAAAGTGCAGCACTTGTTCCAAATAACTTTTTCTTCTCAAAAAGCTCAGCACTTGTCTTATAAGCATATCCCTTGTCTTATAAGCATTCTCTTTGCAGGTCAAGCACTCCTATATTATACAAATCTCTCACTAGCAAAACCCCAGGAGTGCCCACTTCCTGCTAAGCCCACTACTTTTCTGTCTCATACCAACTCATAATTCTTTCTTGCATGTCGAAGGGTCAGATGCTGGCGTCCTCTCCTGCCCATTTGGTGAATCTGGGAATTCTGAGACAATGTTACAATTGCCTCATGTACACGGACAACCATCTCCTCCTCCCATGTAACACTAACACTTGTGAGAGATGCAGCTATTTAGCCAGACTGGAGGCTGAGCTCTCTCAACTCAGGACTGGCAAGACCAGGCAGGAGGAGAAGGCAACTACACACACCACAATACCAGTCTCACATAACTCAACCACACCACTGAATCAAACACATAAACACACAAAGACATACTCGGAGGCTCTGAGTAAAATTTAACTAAACAGCAGAGGCCTCCAAAGCAGACACCCAAGCAACTGCAAACTCAATACACCACACAAACAACACATAAACAACAAAATCAGTGTGCAAAGCAGTCACTGCCCTTAAGGCCAAATACAACACCAAACATACTTGTCATAGGTGACTCCATAGTCAGACACACTGGCGTCCCGCTCACCAGACTGAGTAAGGAGAAGGTCACAGTAAGCTGCCTGTCGGGCGCTAGAATCCGCCACATAACACAAGCACTCAGGTCTCTCAACAGCAGGTACAAGTATGACTCAGTCATTGTCCACGCTGGTGTCAACGACCTGAGGCGTACCTCCTTGGACTACATGAAAAGAGACATTGAGGAGCTCTCTGATTATGTAGCCCAGGCAGGTATGACCCTGACCTTGAGCAGTATCCTACCTTCAGCTAGAATGATGCCACAATACAGTGATAAGATGATCAGCTTTAATAATTGGCTTAAATTCTGGTGTCATTCAAAGGGGATCAATGTCTGTCTGCCTGGGATGACATGCTGGACAAGCCACGCTGCTTAAGGGACGGCTTGCACCTGTCACCCCTAGGCTTCGGATATTGGCAAAGGCTCTTGCCACCCCATAGTGCCTTTTTAGGCAAGGCTCAAATTCTAAACCTACCACCCTAGAGCACAAAAAGTAAAAAACTAAGGGTAATGCTGCTCAATGCCAGAAGTCTCAATCTCAAGATGCACGACTCGAGGCCCTTCTCAGTATGGACAACATCGATGTCTGTGCTGTGACAGAAACCTGGTTCAAGGCTCCTGAGAGCACCCCAGCACTAGCAGGTTTCACCTCATATCATACGTTCGGCCCCAAAATCCGGACAACACCAAGAAAGGAGGGTGTCCATATTCATAAAGGACACCCACACCTCAAGGTTGGTGGCAACGCGATGCATCGGAGACCATCCAAGTGCAATTAACCATAGGCAAGACTGCTCTGCAATTTGTAGCATGTTACAGGCCACCCTCTCAAACTCAGGAACCTCACATGGCCTTCCTGAAAACAATGGAGGGATAAATGTATCTCCAAACACCATCATACTAGGTGACTTCAACTACCCTAATATAGATTGGGAACACTACTCAAGCCCAAACACTCTAGCCCAAAGGTTCCTGGAGTTCATAAACTCAAATGCCATGGAACAACTAGTCACCATCCCCACAAGAGGAGAAAACATACTTGATCTCATCATCACGAACATGGGATCACAATGTTCAACACCGAAGTATACCCCTCACTGGTGAGATCAGATCATAAACTAATCTCGCTGGAGGTCCTCATCCCACCCCACCTGAAATAAAAAAGACCACAGTGAAAAACTTCTCAAAAGCCGACTTCACACTTCTAAAAACTTGTGTGGTCTCCTTTAAGGCCCCTGAGCCAGTGGTAAACATTACTCAAACCGCTGAATCACTTACAAATGCCTTCTACCAGCACCTACAGGACTGCATGGATCAGGCAATCCCAAACAAAACTAAGACTCTTTGTACCAAAGGCAAGCGTCCAGTCTGGTGGACCCCAGCCATAAACAAGCTCTACAACAAAAGGAGGAAGTTACTACAAGATAGAGCAAAATCCTTGAAAGGTAAGACACCTTTGATCATTATAAGTAAAAAACTAAGAGCTCTCATAAAATCATCCAAGGCAAATTTTGAGAGAAAAATCGCCAAGGATTCAAAAGACAATCATAAGGCCTTCTTTAGCTATGTTAGAAACCTAGGAGGAAACTCCCAGATATGCTCAGAATTAGTTCAAAATGATGTGAAGATTACTGAACCTACACACATTGCCAACATACTGGCTGACAGGTTCAGTGCAAACTTCTCCCCCCCAAAAGGAGAGATATCTATACCAGAGGATTGTAGCCCCCCAAACATCTCCAACGCCCAGGTGAGAACTGCTCTTTCCAAAGCAAAAAACACAGCATCCATGGGACCGGATGGTGTCCCCGGCTGTGTGCTCCATGAACTCAATGAGGAATTAAACCCGCAGTTAGGACAGCTGTTTAATCTTAGCCTCACCTCAGGATACGTGCCAAGGAGTGGCGACGGCGACTGTGGTCCCACTTCACAAGGGCGGTGCCTCCACCGACCTTGGAAATTACCGTCCCATTAGCTTGACAAGCCTTATCTGCAAAGCCATGGAGAGGATCATAATGGATCTCATAAATAAAGACATAGGGAACTTGCAGACTTTGGATCCAACCCAGTTTGGCTTTGTCAAAGGCAGATCATGCCTTTTAAACTTGGTTGACTTTTTGAGACAGTCACCAAGGCCATTGATGAGGAAAGGCAGTCCATACAGCCTACCTTGACCTGGCAAAGGCCTTCGACACAATACCCCACTCAGGTATCATCAAAAACTCATCAGCTTGAATGTAAACCCATACATCACAAGATGGGTTGCAAACTGGCTAAGTGACAGAACCCACAGGGTCAGAGTTGCTGGAGCCATGTCAGACTCAAAGCCTGTCACAAGTGGTGTCCCACAGGGCTCAGTCCTGGGTCCACTCTTGTTCGGCATCTACTTTTCTGAAGTACAAGCAAACACAGGAGGGTTATGGCTGACAAAGTTTGCAGATGACTGCAAACTGGCCATAGTCGAAAACACATCTGACACAGATATCCTTCAGAAGGGCCTCACAGAAACGGATAACTGGTGCCAGAGCCATGGCCTAAAGTTAAATGCCAAGAAATGCATAGTCATACCCTTCGGGAAAAACAAGGTTACCCTAGCTACCATATAGGTGGCAATCCACTGAGCACAGAAGAAGTCATCAGGGATCTGGGGACCCAGGTTGACAGTAGCCTTCGTTTGACACTCATGTTGCTAAAGTAGTTAGGAAAACCTTCTACATTGCCCACCTGATCATGAAGGATTCACATCTAGATCAAGGGAGGTCATTGCCCCTGTACTCATCACTCATTAGACCTATGATTGAGTACAATGCCCCATTCGGAATGTATCTGACCAGACACCTGCAGCAGCTGGAAAGGCCCCAAAAGTTCCTCACCAAAAGGATAAAGGGTCTCAAAATATGTCTTATGCTGCCCGACTGAAAGAACTCCAGCTCTATTCAGTCTCATACCGCTTGCTCAGAGGTGACCTGTGCCTGACATATAAGGCCATGTCAAACCCTGATTTGATGAATATGCTGCACCTCAAAAAATCTAGATCCCTCAGAACCACAAGGGCGGGAGACTTAAACCTTGACACGGTTATTAATAGAACATGCTGGAGGGACAGATTCATCACCCAGAGACTCCCTATGCTGTGGAACCAAATCCCGGTACATGTGAGGCAGAGCACCTCGCTGGCCTTGTTCAAGAGGAATCTTGACCAATGGATGGGGGATCGCAGATATACCCCAGGGATTACTTCAGTGTCACTGGTTGACAGAGGCACAGCAAAATAATAGGCATAGTTTTATTCAAACTAAAGGGGTGGCGAAAGCCAAATAACTATGGGCTAGGCTTATAAATGCCCTTGGGCAGATAGCCTAGTATGAACCTATGAACCTATGAACCTAATCCTAGTCCTGGCAACTGTGTAAATGTGAATGTTTGTGTAAGGGAGTGTATGTATCCTAATAAAAGACCTGATTTTGTTGTCATTCACACTTACAACATTTCTCTTACCCCTCCTTTAGCACTGCTGCTGATGTCACTCACCTTCAAAGATACCTTTGCACAGCTCTCCAACATGTAAGCTCCATGGTGCCAATGATAAATGTGGGACAATGTAGTAGCAATAACTACATAGGTATGGGTTTGAATTTCATCCCTGGCAAGTGTTTGTGTGTGTCTACATATGTATGTCTGTACCTGAAAGATGTTGGCCCCATTTACACCCAGTACACATCTCAGTGCCTAACTTTAGCAGTCTTGCAGCTATCATTCACCTTAAAAGTACCTGTTGGCACCACTAAACTATGTAAGGTCAGTGGTGCATCTGATGAATGTGTAACCATAATGGTCTGAAAAGATAGTTAGATAGAGGTTTGAACCTCATCCCTGGCAAATGCAAGTGTGTGTGTGTAGGGTAAAATGCTTTTTGGAATCTCTCACCCACTACATCACTCAATGCCAGTATTTGCAAGAGCTGGTGGTGATCCTCATCTTAGAAGTACCTTGGGACAGCATCCATCCTATAAGCTCCGTGGTGCATGTGATAAATATGGTACACTGTAGTAGCAATAGCTACATAGGTATGGGTTTGAATTTCATCCCTTGCAAGTATTTGTGTGTCTACATATGAATGTTCATCCCTCAAAGATTTTGGCCCCATTTACACCCAGTACACATCTCAATTCCTGACTTTAGCAGTACTGCAGATATCATCCACCTTAGAAGTACATGTTGGCAGCCCTAAACCATGTAAGGTCAGTGGTGCATGTGGTAAATGTGTAACCATAATGCTCCAAAAAGATAGCTAGATAGAGCTTTGAACCTCACCCCTGGCAAATGTAAATGTGTGTAGGGTAAAATATATATTTTTTAATCTCTTACCCACTACATCACCCAATGAAAGTATTTACAAGGGCTGGTGATGTTCCTCACCTTAGAAGTACCTTGGGAGAACATCCATCCTATAAGCTCTGTGGTGTGTACAATAAATGTGGTACACTGTAGTAGCAACACATAGCTAGGTAGGGATTTGAAACTCAGTACTGGCAAGTGTGTGTGTGTCTCTGTCATCAGTATCCTGTGTGGGGGGTTGTTGTGATTGTGTAATAACAGGATCCATTGGGAGGTGGGTTTTGCTAAATTATTATGTGGAGGACCTAGTATATGTCACAATGTCCACATTACAAGGCCAGCAGTTGTCAAACACCATACAGGTTGGTGTAGACAATCCACAGCCCTAAATGTGACAGTATGGATTAGTGAACAATATGGGCAACCCTTCTATTACTCAGCGACCACTCTCCACCCAGACCTAGTATATGTCACAATGTCCACATTACAAGGCCAACAGTTGTCAAACACCATAGAGGTTGGTGTAGGCAATCCACAGCCCTAAATGTGATAGTATGGATTAGTGAACAATATAGCCAACCCTTCTATTACTCTGAGACCACTCTCTACCCACGTATCATACACAAACACACTTGGCTGCATATTGCCTCACAGATAGTACCTATGGTGTGATTGCAGTGGACTACATGCCTGTTGACCACAACAGTGCCACTGACATCAGAAAGTACTTTGATGTGTTACATCTCCTGACTGAGTGTGTGTTTTTCAGCAAGTAAAAGGACATGGCACCCTATTCCATCCCCTCAGTAGCCCAATCAATGTGTACAGTGGCCCTTTTGCCATGTTCCACACTAGATGCCTGCAACAACTGTAGAGTTATCAAATGTACCCCACAAATTGAATATCATGCCTTATACACATGCCCTGTATGTACAGATGCCACTAACTCCACTGAATACCCATATCATACTGTCAAAGTAGGTGCAATAATTACCTTAGTTACATAGCCAGGTCTCATCAAATGAGGTCAGGAATGCTACATCAGAAGATACCAATCTGTCTATGCAACATACCCCAGAGACCTCAAGCACACTTCCACATGTCAAAGAACATGCATGTGGGGCATGTGCACAACCCAGACACTGTCCATGTTATGGAATGTAGATCACATACATGGGAAGCAGTGCACATCACTGGGCACCCACAATAGAAACCTGGATGAGTAAATGGGGAATACAATGCCCACACCTGGGAACCACTCCAATGACTATACTCCTGAGCCACACTGGAGAATATTGTCATGTGGCCTGATGCCAAGGTATTCCCTTGGGTTAGTCTTGTAGAGCCTTCAGGTTCATTCACCTACTGCACACCTATGAAACAATGAACCTATGGATCTCTGTACTGGCAGGTGTGTGTGTGTGTGTGTGTGTGTGTGTGTGTGTGTGTGTGTGTGTGTGTGTGTGTGTGTGTGTGTGTGTGTGTGAATAGTAATCTCAGTGTGTTTGATTGATGAATATCCCCTGTGGCTGTGCTTATTTACAATCAGAGGTGTGTCCAAACCAGAACATGTACCATTCTCTATTCGACAACAGATGTTGTACATCAACATGTACCTATGTACAACCCTCAGCCCTATAATCTGTGAGGCATATGCAATCACTGTGTAACAGACCGGGAATTACTGTGTACATACTGTACCCTGCCTATGACATGGTGGATGTGTCACCACACTGTCATACCCTGTGGCCTTGCTACAAGGCCACATCCTGGTGACACACAGATGCCTAGAACAGAAATGGGATACAGCATGTGAGAACACATTCACTCAGCACTTCACTTGTAGGGGGAGAGAGGGGTAACGCTGGCACTGAATGTGTTGCCAAGACTGTGGCCAATATCTGTTGTTTCAGGATAGGTATTAGCTTTGTGCAGTAACTCGCAGCACTTGTGTTTAACACTGTGGAGGTTGTTGATGTAACTATCAAGGCTGTTGTGACTGTCATCAGTGTCTGCTGCCATAGATGCCTGTCGGGACTCCATGTGGGATCCAAAGTTGTGTTTGAGGCTAATAAGTGAGTTCAACAGTCATGGGAAACCACTTTTCCCTGCAACAGTGTCCTCCTTCTGATGTGCACTTTAGTAATGGCAGGGGACCATCACATTGTCTCCGAGTGTTTGGAGGACAGTGTCTGGGTTCTGTTGGCTCTGGCTAGTACCATGCATTCATTTACCTGTTTTTACAGTGCCTATGCCTATGACTCCACAGTCATGCAGCTTTCCAGTGACA